>NC_046158.1:67178597-67388597 GCF_011064425.1 Rattus rattus
TCCTGTCATAAAATACGGACAAACCTAACTTAAAAAGGAAAGGGTCATTTGGCTCACAATTCCAGAGTCTATCATAATGGGGAAGTCACACAGGCAGGAGCTCTAGGCAGCTGGTTGCATTGCATCTGCAATCCCGAAGCAAAGAGGGATGACACCTATGCTCAACTCACTCTATTTTATAAGGTCCAGTATCTCTGCCTAGGGAATGCTACCACCCAAGATGGGTCTTCCCACATCAATCAAACTATCAAGACAATCCCCCCACAGGATCCATAATGTCCTGGAAACTTGTCTCCTAGGTGACTCCAGATCTTACCAACTTGGCAATGAATACTAATAATCTTCAAAGAGCCATTAATTAGTCTACCACACCCACCTACCCTTAGGTGATGGAAAATGTGCTGACCCACCCTTTTCCATACTCAGCAGCTTCTGGAGACCCTTCTAGAGGTGCTACAAATGCATGTATGGATGGTGTTCTCACCTCCTGTTTCTCTCCAAAGCACTCCTCTTGCTGGCCCTAAGAATGCTTTCATTCTAACAACAGCTTTCCTGACCCTCCAATTACCAGCCACCTCTCTTATCTCTCATTTTCACGTCTGAGTTCTAGCCAAATTTCTGAGAAGTCTTTCTACAGGCCACCTCTATGCTAATCAGGTGCCCAGCTCCAGCACTCTACTGCAGGGGGCTACTGATAAGCCTTTGTTGTGGGTCTCGGTCCTAGGCAGTGCAAAACACTTTTGGCCCTGGTCTCTGCCTTGAGGAACCAGTAGCATGTCCCCACCCTGAGCTGTCAGTATGGCCAAAGACCATATGGGCCCAAGATCCCAGGTTGAGGCCTACTGCTCCTCTCATGTCACAATGCTTTTGTGGGCACAAGATCCAATAGACACTCTGGGCCCTGTCATCCTAGGCTTTCCAGCAGCCTTTGTAGACCTCTTTTCTGGCTATGTAGGCAGGTCACTCTCCTGGCCTTCTTTCCTCCACTGCAGCTTTCTCCCATACTCCCTTCTGGACTGTTAACTACTGAAGTCCCTTGACACTGAGGCAGGGCCGCACCATTTCCACCAGCCCCTATGGACGTAAGTCACATCTCTATACTCCCTCTGTATGTTCCAGAACTGTACATCCACCTGTCTGCTATTACCATTCAACAAGACCAACACTGGAATCCCAGTCATTCTCAACCTTCTTTCCATCCAGCAGTCTTCCCAGAAGTGCTAGGTGGGAGGCAGAGAGGACCTGAGCTGGCCTTGATACTTGGCTCCCTTACTGAAGCCATCCCATTCTGACTGGCCTTCATCCCTCATCTAGTCCTCAAGTTGATCCTTCAGTCTCCACGTGTCTGTCCCTGTCTCCACCCACACCACCTCCACTGAAAGTCTGGAATTACACTGACTCTCTACCTGCTTCCTGACCAAGGCCACATCTCTGTCCCAGTCAGTTCTGTAGGCTGCAGACAATGTTGTCCTTTAGAAACATTAACGTGGGGTTGAGGACATGGCTTAGTGGATAATGTTTGCTGTGTCATCATGAAGAACTGAGCTGATTCCCAGGACCCAGGTAAAAACCCAATGCTGTGGTGTGCATCTGTGATCCCAGTGCTGGGAGGTAGGAGGATTCCCTGGAGATTTATTGGTTAACCAGCTGAACCAGTGAACTCCAGGTTTAGAGAGAGACCCTGACTCAAAAGTAAGGTAGAGTTATAATTAAGGAAGACACCGACCGCCATTAGAGACCTCTGTCCTCCACATAGGCAGGCGCGCACGAGCGCGCGCGCGCGCGCGCACACACACACACACACACACACACACACACACGCAGAGAGAGAGAGAGAGAGAGAGAGAGACCACCACCACCACCATCACCACCATCATCATGCTGAACACATATACACACAACAAAAGAAATCAATAAACAACCAAACTGAAATTATCTGGTCATTCATCATTACTTGAAGCAACCTGGAAACTTCCCAGCATCCTTCACAGAATAAAGTCTGCACAGGACCCCACCTGGTACACCTCCATGCCTTCTCCAGCCCCACGTTTGGGTCTACTGATCTGATAACCCTCACCGATGTGTGCTTTGGTGATGTGATGTCTATTCTTAATCGTCACTTTGACTACATCTGGAATTAAGTAAAACCCAAGAATTGAGGAAAACTCTTGTGAAGGATTTTTGCTTACTTTGACATGGGGATCCACTTCTAATCCGTATCTTTGAGGTGGAAAGACAGACCTCTAATCTGGGCCAGAAGCCTATATAAGGATATGGAAGAAGGAAGATTTGTTCTTGGCCTCCTTGCCCTCCCTTGCTAGCAAGTTCATTCCTTCACTGGCATTGGAGCCTACTACTTCAAGATTCTGGTGTAGACAGAAGACCAGCTGAAACATCCAGCCTCATGGACTGAACAACTGCTTGACTCATGGGACCTTCCATTCATACACAGCCATTGTTTGATTAGCTGGACCACACTCTTGTAAGTCATTCTAATATGTCATATATATATATATATATATATACATATATATATATAAAATTTATTACACACACACACACACACACACACACACACACACACACACGGGGGGGGGGGGTTGATTCTCTCTTCACATTCTGTTACTGTGGAGAACCCTGACTAATACAGGTGATCATGTTCTTCCTTCAACCCCAGCTCAGCATCTGGAGGCCTCTTCTGCCCTCTGACCATGTGGATTTCCTGGTTCTTCACTTTCTCCTAGTTTCTTAGCTCACCAACACCTGCTAGTAGTTTTATGTGCATTTTCATTATTCTTTGGTTAGTTCCGTCTCCTGCCCATGAAGGTAGGATTTATACCTGATCTGGCCTGCCCCTGGGGCTGGCACCAAGGAGATGCTCAGAGAGAGGCATACATATGCTCTGAATGGTCCTGCTGCGTTCCTTTACCATCCTATGCCCCACCCATGGTGCACCTCTCCCCTGTGAGCAGTTCTAGGACTCCCTCCTTGTGTTTTTGAAAGCCCTTACTCCTCACTTTGGTACCCTAGCTATCCCACCAGCCTCAGGGCTCTCCCTCCTGAACCTCTCAGAGTTGCCTGCCTCCAGACCTCAAATCAAGCCATCACCAGGCTCATCTGGCATGAACCTTCTCCCCAATCTCCTCCCTGAGTCAAGACTTTCTCTGCCACAACCAGACCCAGCCACACTTCTGCTTGGCCGCATCACCAGCTTCCAAGTCGTCGGGTTTGGGAAATTTATCATGCACAGGCCCTCCCCCCAACCCCCACCCATCTTCTCTGCTAATCTCCATTGCCACCATGGCCAACTTCTTCTCCATCCCTCCTGTCTATGAGGAATGAGGTTCGATTCCCTTCCAAGAGAAGCTGCATCTCATTCTCCAGGGCTTATTCTGGAGGAACCCAGCCTTCATCCAGGCCAACAGCAGTAACATCAAGCAATGATAATGTTTTAGTGACTGAGAACGATGCAAGGCCATCTGGAGTCATCTCCATCAGTGGCTCTTATTATCCTGTGTCACAAAACAGGCCCAGAGAAGAAAGTGATACATTCGAGGTCGTTAGAGAGTAAACAGTTAAAGCTTGCTGACATTCCCACTGCAGACTCCGGGTACCACAAACACAATGTCCCAAAGTATGCTGTGCTCCCCCTCTGGTGGCAACAGTCACATGTGCATGCTTGGTGCTTGCCTTCCCAGGAGACCATATGCTCTCAACAACAGGAACCCTGCCTGTCTTGCAGAAGGCCTTCCCTCCGGTACCTGGCATGCCCATTTTCTGAGCGGAATACCATGGTCATTGGCCCTGCAGCCCTTAGCTACAGGTCTTTGGAAGAGGGGTTGACTGAGGTCTTTGTAGATACCTCATGGTATTTACGTGACACAGCCACATGCACACACAGCCACATATACAGGCACACAGGAGGATACTTGGGAAAAATCAGCCTTAAGTACTACTTGGTGATGACTTACCTGTTTGCTGCTGAGGTGGGGTCCCTTAGCTTGGCCTTTGGACGCCAAAGGACAAAAGCCACATGGGTGGACAAGAAGGTAGCAAGACCCATCATCCATGTGTCCATAGGCAGCCACAGAAAAGCACTTGTGCAGGCTGTTTTCTCCGAGTCCCATGCCAACCTCTCCCTGGGAATGAATAGTACAGGGGACACTCACCAGCCATGAGAAGAAGCCAGCTGACTTGTCCTGGGTAGAGATCTGCCCCTCATAGGGGCCAAAGATGTGACCCTTGGGGACGACTTCATTTATACACCGCACGTCGCTCTCTCCACCAACTTCCTTTACCACCTCCATGCCCTGTGGAATGGTGAGGGCCGCCCGATCTGGGATGCCCACAGGCACTGGTGTGTCAGACACAAACACGGGGGGACCATGGTTCGGACATTCATCCACAAAGTACTCTTGGCAGGACTCGCAGACTGGAAGAATGAAGAAGACGGAAAGTTCAGTAGAGGTGGGATGTAGGACCCCTCCCCGTTACTGGCTAGGGAAACACTGGAAGCCACTGAGGACCACTTGGAGCAGTAAAAAGCACACTGCATGCGGTTCCAGCTACTAACCCTAGATCTGCCCAGTCAGCTGCAGTCCCAGGTCCATCAGAAGCAATAACCCATGATACTCCCTGGGGGACTGAAGGACATGCTACTAATGTCAAGGCTTCTGTCTCAAGTCTTACCAAAAAATTGGGTTTGGAGTCAACTGTACATCTGTGGACTCTAAGACCCACGACAGACTGCTGAACCCTGGTGTGTCCCACGTGAGTGGCTCTCACCGTAACTCTGGCACAATAACCCAGGGGCAGATGGGATATGGGGTGAAGGGAGGAGTCACCCAGAGCCTCGGCTCCACTTACACCAGAAGTCCACTTGCTGGAAGCTTTTGGTCATGATGAGGTCACGTTTTCCCTTTAGTTTCTTAGGTTCAACTTCCATGGAAGATGGCTCCAGTCTCCGAGAGCTGGTCAGGGAAAGGGCCCAAAAAAAAAAAAAAAAAAAAGCAAAGAAGCCATCAGAGACAACCCAAGGGGCAGACAGACTGTCCAGGAGGCAGAGAGTTGCAGATGAGCAAAGAACTCCACCAGGCTGGCTGTTCACTGTAGGAGCAGTGGAGCGCAGGAATTCCTGAGAGTTGGGCCCTGGGAAACTCTGCCCCAGCCCATCTAGTGCCTGCTCACCTCTGACCCCAGAAGCTGTCCAGTTAGGAAGGCTGGCATCAAGTAAGAACGTCCCCTGGGTCCCCAACCAACCCAGCACAGCCACCCACCTCCCCTCCTCAAGTCACCACCCAGGGGCCTCACCAGGGCTGGCCATACTCCTGGTCCCGGAGTGGTGAGCAGACCTCTGTCTTCACTACTGTCACCATGTCCCCTACCGCCGCCTTGGTGTGGGCCAAGCACTCCTTCATGTTCTCAGTCATTCTGTCCTGGGGACAGGCAAGGAGGCGGGACCAGCACAGGAAGAAGATGAAAGAGACAGGGGAAGAGGGGTGAGTGGCTGGGAGAGAGAGCAGGGGTCCCTAGGAGTCTGGTTACCCTCCCTGCCATCCCCAGAGGAAGCACTTGAGAACTCAGACAACAAAAACAGCTGTAGCATGGCCAAGAGGAAATGCCATTTCTATCCCGGGCTGGTCCTGGGGACGACTGGAGCCACCAGCCTCAAGGGGTCAAGGCCCAGGGGCAGCTCAGGCCAGGAGGCAGGCCTGAGAAGCCTGGACACTAAGTCCAAAGGACACAAGGAACCCCCAAGAACCTGACAAACTGCCAAAGTGGGCAGGAAGGGGACTCCACAAATCCAACTGGGCCCGAGGGAGTGCAAAGCTGAAGTGAGCTCTGCATGGCTGGCTGTGAGGCCCCAAGCGAGGGGCTGCCAGGAGGAAGAAGCCAGGCCCCTTGGGCAGCTCACAGCAGGTACAGGCGGGGCTGGGGAGCTGGTTGTGTGCCAGCCAGGGCTAGCCCTGCCCTGACTCCAAGCCCACCTCTCTCTCTCCAGGGGGGAGTGTCCCCAGAGCATGCTTACCGCCCTGACCACAGAACCTGGCTGCAGCCCCTCCCCACGGTCCTCATGCCAGACCCCGGGACACTCTTCTTCAGAGGACTGTGCAGTAGCTCGGCCTTGGGACCGTGCTGGGCCCCGGGACTGGGCAAGCAGAGTGTGTGTGTGACTCACTCCCCGGGGCCCCCGCTGGCCACACCCCTGCTCCTCGGCTCACCAGCCCCCTGCTCCCCACCGGGGGCCCCAAAGCCCGCGGCGGCGGGAGGGGTGGGAGAGCGGCACGGCCTGCCCCTCCTGCGAGCCGGGATGCGGGGGGCGCGCACAGGGGACCGCAGGGGACAGGGCGCCCTGCCCCCAGCCCGGGGGCCGCCGTTCGACCGCGTGTGTGGCCCGCGGGGAAAGTGTGCACGGGGGCGGCGCCCCGGCCGTCACCCACCTTCGCGGCGGGGCGCCGCAGCCCGGCCCGCCCCCCGCCCGCCCGGCATTCCTTGCGGGGGCATGTGGCTTCTTGCCGGCCCCGGGGGCACGCAGTTGGCTGGCGGTCGGGAGGGGCGCGGGGCTCGAAGGACACGAGCGGCGGGGGTTGGGGGGCGGCTGCCGAGGGGACAGCCCCGGGTTCACGCGCGGACGGTCGCGCGCGGCCCGCAGCCGCCTCCGCAGCGCCGCCGCCGACACCCACCTCGGCCACCGCAGCCCGCGCCCTGCGCCACCTGCACCGCCCCGGGTGCGAGCGCGGCGTTTTGCTCCACCTCCCGGCCCGGGAGATGGCTCCCCAGTCACCCGCGGAGAAAGGGGGTGAGAGGGCTGAAGGCTGAAAAGGGACTGGCCCAAGGTCACGCCGACTGACTGGAATGCAGTTGCAAGGGCAGGAGTCCCACAAGCGCTGCGTCTAGGAACAGCGCACTCTGAGAGTTCAAGTCTCAAAGACAAGCTGTGCAGCCAAGGAGCAGGTGTTAGGGGCTGAACCCTTGACGCTCCCCTACATTCAAATCCTAAATCCAAATGTGACTATTTGGAGAGGAGGCAAGGACTGGATATGGTGGTTCAGGGTCAGGTAACCTTTTAAGGAAAGGTGACACAGGGTTCTCAGCCTGTGAGGACACAGTAGAAAAGTCCCATCTGCAATGTAGAGAGCCCTTATCTGACTCAATGTAACTTATCCTTTGACTTCTTAACCTTCAGAACTGAGAGGCTGAAGACATGTGGCATGTCTGTGGTACTTGACCATGGCCAGCAAGCTGACTGATAAGGCTGTCTGATTTCTTTACATTTTCATTTCTCTCAGTGAATCTAGCTAATGTGTGTGCGTGTGTGTGTGGGGGGGTGTGGACATGAACTTATGTAGAGGTAAGAGGACAACTTGCAGGAGTCCACTCTCCTTCCAACAAAATGTGGCTAATGATAGATTCCATCCAATGTGGTGGGTGACAGGGACAGAGATAAATGTGGGCGAGGCTACAACCCCAGGATGGAAAGCTGATCAGGAGCTGCCCATAGTGGTGTAATCCCTTAATCCCAGGGTTTAGGAGGCAGAGGCAGGCAGATCTCTGTGAGTTCAAAGCCAGACTGGTCTATATAGCGAGTTCCAGGTCAACCAGAATTACATAGTGAGACCCTGACTCAAAAATAGATAGATAGATAGATAGATAGATAGATGGATGACGTAAAATAAATAAAAATATGAAACAAAGAAAAAGAAAGCTGATCAGGAACACAACCAGGTAGCACCAACAAGGGCAGCTTAGAATGGTCTCCACTAGGTTGGATTTCTCTTTTTTAGTCAATCACTGACAAACTCTGGCTTTCTGGGAACTTAGGACCATTTTGTAGTGTTCCCCTTCTCTGGCCTCTGTCTACTCCACCAGCCACAATGCCTGGGAACAAGATGTGTTCCCTCCCATCTCCTCACTGAACCCCCCACATCCACCCCCCACAGTGTCTCTACTAGTCTGGGTCATAATGTCTCAGACCTGCTTTTTGGATAATGGCCTTTAGCTGACTTGCAATAGCAAGCTCCCCGAGGGCAGGACAATGGTTTTACCAGGCTCCCTGGCTTACCACTGACTTCCCAGCACCTGCAACAGGCGCCAGGGAACATATGGAGCTGGGAAAGCATGTAAGGACTAGAGCATGAACTTCAAGGGGCCTCCATTCCCAGGGAGCCTGCGAGGCATGGGAGTGGACTTCCTTCAGTTCTGCACTCTGAGCATCCGCTGCACCTCACCCTCGTCTCAGGTCCATCCCATCCCATCCCAGCAGCATTCACATCTGCCAAATGAATCAGTGACCCAGGTCAAAATGCACTGAGTCTTCTGTGTCCCACTGGCCCCATAGACACTCAGCTCCACAGAGACTCTAGAAGGAAAGAAAGCCTTGCGAGTTATTTTTCCCTCTCCGTTCACATATGACTGGGCAAGGAGGGTGGCAAGAAAGGAGACAAGGCTGGCACTGAGGGGGCTAGAGCAGTGACAGGCACAGCGGAATCAGATCTCAAATCTGGGAGGCCGACTCTTACAGTGCGTCCTAAAGCATTCAGCTTTGAGATACTGCGTCTTTCTACCTGGCAATGCCAACCCTTGCTTCTCAGACTCACGGGCACCCCGGGATGGCTAACACAAAACCACAAACTCAAGGCACCATCAGACTTTCTTTTCTTTTTGAAGTTTTTTTAAACAGGGGCTGAAGGGATAGCCTAGCAGTTAAGAGCGCTTGTTGCTCTTCTAAACAACCCAGGTTTGATCCCTGGCACTTGGCAGCTCACTACCATCTGTAACTCCAGTTCCAGAGAATCCAACGCCCTCCTCTGTGGGCACCAGGTATGCACATGGTACACAGGACATATACGCAGGCAAAACACTCATACGCATAAAATAAAAATAAATAAACCTAGAATAGTTTTTAAAGCTTTTTATTAAGTTTATTTTAAAGTGTGTCTGTCTGTCTGTCTGTCCATGTGAGTGGAGGTGCCCATGGAGACCAGAGGGGTTGTGAGATTCCTTGCAGCTGGAATTGCAGGTGGTTGTGAGTCACCTGATGTGGATGCTGGAAAGTGAACAGGAGTCCCACGAGAGCCTCCGTGCCATCTCTCCAGACCCTGCTTTGTTCAAGGTCTGGAGTATGAACCTTGTAGATGACAGCATCTGCGGCCATATCAAAAGATTGTGCGCTAAGCCTTAGAGAATCTTCATGGGTAAGCCAGAAAGAATCCTAACTCCCAGGGCATCCTATGGGAGAACTGGGATACAGACTGAGAGGAGGGCTTGGAGAGTTGAGCACCAGTGCTTTATAAGGGCTGTATTTCATTGGCTTCCTAGAGGGCATCCAATGGGGAAGGAAAGGGACACATGACTAGGAACTAGGAGAAGACACATAGACAGTCCCAATCTAACGGTCACCAGACAGCACCTCCACCTCCTAGGAGAGGCCTGTGGCTTTTGCCTGCACGTTGTTCTGGACATTTTCTTACAGAAGCACATCCGGGTAATGTGACTCTTGTCTGAGAGCTTGGTGGCTGTGATGGTTTGTCTGTGCTCCACCCAGGGAGTGGCACTATTAGAAGGGGTGGTCCTGTTGGGTATGTGTGGCCTTGTTGGAGTGGGTGTGTCACTATGGATGTGGGCTTTAAGACCCTCATCCTAGCTGCCTGGAAGCCAGTCCTCCACTGGCAGCCTTCAGGTGAAGATGTAGACCTCTCAGTTCCTCCTGCTCCATGCCTGCCTGGATGATAATGGACTGAACCTCTGAACCTGTAAACCAGCTCCAATTAAATGTTGTCTTTAAAAGAGTTGCCTTGGTCAAGGTGTCTGTTTACAGCAGTAAGACTCTAACTAAGACAGTGGCCAAAAGTGTTTCAGACCCAGGAGTGTCCCAGCATTAGGATGCTGGCATTCTCTTCACCAAGTCTCGAAGTTCTAAAACTTGACCACTTGTTGAACTTGTCAGATTTTGACTTATGTTGGGTTTGGGATTTTTTCAGACTAGGAATATTTAAGCAGCTCGTACAAAGTAGATGCTTAGGAAAGAGTGTCAGAGATGACAAGCATGCCCTGTGTCTTCAAACCTCTTCCAGGGGGCACCCGACAGATTATAATACTCTGTTGTTAGATGGTGAGCGATGCAACATCCAACTAGGTCTGAGCTTCCGGTAAACAAAACAAAAAAAGGGTGCCCTGCTCTCACTGTGCCTAACATCTATTCAGGCCTCTCCATTCTTAGAAACGCCCAGCTGCCTAGAGGCCGTGACCACTTGTCTGAGTGCTGTGCGTTTAAAGCCTGAAGCGGGTCACAGGCACCTTTACTCTGAAATAGACTGTCTCGATGGAAGGCTTACAGGGACATAGGTTGGAATATGATGTGATTAAGTGACTGCTTCGGGCTGGTGACCTTCACCGGGTCCTCCATACCAGTCTGCATGAGAAGCCACGGGCCAGGGGGAAGCTCTAAAAGCCATTTGTTCTGGCCTCCTTGCCCAAGCAGAGGGCAGCCTCCTGAAGCACTCCAAGCTGCTGGCACTGCTCCCTCCAGCCTGGCTCCTCGGAGTCTGCGCTCACAGAGATTAAGCCTGGTGGAACCTTCGGCAATGAGATGCAAACCCAAGAGGAGGGGTAGAGAGTGGCCCAAGGCCTGCAGCTCATTTTCACCCTTGGCAGAGAGCCAGAACCCCAGATTGCCTGGCAGCCAGGGGACTGGGCATCACGACGCTGTGCCCACTTGGCTTCCCTTAAGCTTGGCCCCCTGAGAGTTTGCAGTTCTGTTTAGTATCCACCCTGCCTGTCCCCTTGAATATCTAAAGGACTTAAAGTCAGACATTGACCTGGGCTGGGGATTCTGAGTCTTGGGCACTTGGTCTTGTTTGTGCCATAAAATGAGATGTTTCCGCCTACGCTCTAAGCCTCAGCTTTCCCTTCTTGAAAAGTCGTTTTCTTTTAAGACAGGGTTTCACTATATAGTCTAGCTGAACTGATGCTTGCTGTGTAAACCAAACTGGCCAAAATCTTGTGGCAATCCTCCTGATTCTACCTCCCAATCCACACCTCATCAATTAATGGTGTTGATCAATAAACCACAGGATCGGGAGTGGGGGCATTTGGAAATTATTAGAAGGAATAGTTGAATTTAAAATTATATTTTCCTTGTGTATGCATGCACATGTATGTGTTTATGTGTGTGCACACACATCTGGGTATGTGCAAATGTGTGTGCGTGTTCAGGCCAGAAGAGAGCAAGTCCCTAGGAAGTGGAGTTACAGGCAGCTGTGGGTCACCCACTCTGGGTCCTGGGAATTACACTTGGATATTCTGTGAGAGCAGCAAATGCTCTCTAGCCCCTGGATAGTTAAGTTTATATGACCAGCAAGCACTATCTATGGGAAGAACGATCAGTATTCCTTGAATTTACATGTAAGATAAGCCTGCCAATACAGGTAAGCTGATCCTATGATGGGCAAAAGGCAGTTTAAAAAAACTATTTACCAGGGTTGGGGATTTAGCTCAGTGGTAGAGTGCTTGCCTAGCCCTGGGTTCGGTCCTCAGCTCCAGGAAAAAAGAAACAAAACAAAACAAAAAACAAAACAAAGACCTTTTTAAAAAAGTCTGAGCCAGGTGTGGTGGACACCACCTCCGATCCCAGCACTGGGAAGACAGAAGTGGAACTCTCTGTGAGTTCTAGGCCAGTCTAGTCTACATAGTGAGTTCCAAGACAGTCAGAGCTACAGTGAGACCTTGTCTCAACAACAGAGTCTGGCAGCTCACAATCCTCCTACTTCTCTCGTGTGCATCACCGTGAGGTAAGTCTACTAAAACACGTTTCAGAGTCCATGCAGGCCCCTCCCCTTCTTGAGACAAGATCCCTCCACATAGTCCTGGCTGTCCTGAGATTCACTATATAAATCAGGCTGGCCTTGAACTCACATCTGCCTCTGCCTCCCAAGTACTGGGATCAAAGACGTGAGCCACTGCAAACTGGCTAAACTTATGGAAGTCTTACACAAGCACACATTCTGTCACTGACAGCAGCATGGCCACACCTAGGCTCAGTAACTTTGACAAGTGACAACTTGTTTTGGTTTCCTTGCTTGTTTAGAGAGACCAAGTATCTACACACTTCTGTTTCGCAGGTCTGGTCTGCACACACAATGTTTAGTCCATAGTAATCACTTTATTAACAGTAGTCTTAGTATGTAAATGTTAGTGTCATTTAAAAGTACCATGAACTAAGTCCAGCTGCTTGGGAGGTTGATAGGAGAGGCATGAGTTCAAGGCCAGCCATGGAAACATAGTAAGAACCTGTCTCAAAAAAAAAAAAAAAGTATAGACATTAAAGAAGGTTGGGGAAATTTTGGAGTTGGGCTGAGAATATAGGTCAGAGGTGGACCATTTGCCGATCATTCGTGATGCCCTAAATCATAGCCTTAGCTTGGATAAAGAGCTTCACAGCAGCTACTACACCCAATAGAAAAACACTTCTCATCCATCGATAGTGACGCTCAGCTCAATAGAAAAACCATGAACATTTTGTAAAAGAGGTGAGTGATAAATGCTAAAATGCTCAATGGAAAGTGTAAAACCTTAACACACAGGCTCTGGTGTCAGAGATGAAGAGCCTATGTCTCCTACATTCACCAGCGTGACACACATCACTAATCCATCAGAGCTCTCTTCCTTCCTTGGCTTGAACTAGGGCTCTGATCAGGATCTTCCTGCATACTAGGCAGCCCCTCCATCAGTAAACAGACAAAACCTTAAAGTCTTAAAGCTCTTGAGGCTCGCCAGGAGCCAGGAGAAGTAGTTACGCAAATGTTGCGGGCTGGAGTGTGACGTGTGTGGGACAGTGTTCTCAGGGGGTGATTCCACAACCCAAAGACCAGCTCTCTGCAAGAGAGATCTCCCGCCGAGGAATCCACTGTAAGGAAGCAATCGTGCGGACGACGATGGCTCACGCAAACATGAATTTGCAGGGCTGTCCTCTACAATGTGATCCGTGCTCACACAAACACAGAAGTGCTTTAAACTTCCAAAACCAGAGAGGAGCTGACACAGAGCATGGGATGGAAGATTGGATGGCAATTTACAATCTGCTGGGCAACTACTGACATGAAACATGTGCTCTACACATGGAAGAAACATGGACGTTATTATTAAGTGGAAAAGGTCACTGAGGAAATGTACTGGCACTGTACGACATTCTGAGAAAGGGAACCTGTGGAGGCAGTAATGGGAGAAGTGGGGAGCAGCAGAACACTAGATTGGTCATGAAGTGACAGTTTCAGACACTCTGATAGCAGACAGACATCAGCATCCAGTCACCCATTTGTTTGGTACGACAGAGAGTGTCAATACCAAAAGGGACCCTCATGTCACTGTGGACTTTGACAATGATCTCACTGTAAGGTCACCAATTGAAACAATATGCATGCCCTTGTGGTGGGTGAGTGAGAAGCAGAGACATGGAACTCTGTTTTGGGGTGACTCAAAGTGCTGTGCAGTGGGGAGTGAGCCCAGGAATGGCATAAAGAGACACAAAGTAATCCCAGGACTGGGTAAACCCATGTGAGTTTTGGCCTCTGCATGAGGGTGGGCAGGGAGGAGGAAGGGGAGAAGGAAGAAGGGGAGGATAGGTAAGGGGAGGAGGAAGTAGGTGAGGAGGAAGGGGAGGAAGTGGAGAAGGAGGAAAAGAGGGAAGGGCTAAGAGAATGAAGCCCTTAAAGCAGTGCTTCTCAACCTTACTAATGCTGTGACTCTTTAGTACGGTTCCTCACACGGTGGTGACCCCAACCATAAAATTATCTTCATTGTTGCTTCATAACTATAATTGTAATGTAAATATCTGATATGTAAGCTATCTTACGCGACCCCTGTGAGAGGGTCGTTTGACCCACGAACGGATTGCAGCCCACAGGTTGAGAACTGCTGCTTTAAAAGAACTATTCCCATCTGTCCATAGACTCTCAGAACAAACCCCAAGGTGGCAAAGGGATGGGATCCGGCTTAGAAACTGAATACAAGGGGGCTCTGGGCACATACTTGATGGGCGAGGGGCTCACCGATGGAACAAGGCAGCCGGGTATCTCCACCAGGAAGCATCCTTGGTTTTGTCTTATGGTCCTGTTTTGAAAGACCTGCCTGCCGGCCCTTCACAGGACTCAGGCTGTGTGGCAATCAGATCAACAGGCTGGCTAGCTGTCAGCATCCCAAGCAAAGGCCCCAAAAGACCGTGCACGCTCACTCTGCCATGCCTCTTCCTCATGAAGTACACATTGCTCAGGAAGCTTCCCCATTTTGATTGTTTTGCTGTTGTTTTTTGGGACAGTCTGCCTATACAGGCGAGGCTAGCTTTGGATCCTTGATCCTCCTGCCTCAGCCTTCTGAGCTGAGGTGACAAACATATACCATGTATCCAGCTTCACGTTTAAAATAAAATCAAACGGTAGATAGAATGCTATATGGGAAGGGTGACCCGGAGAAGAGAGGCTATACTCCAGAGAGAATTCTTTGTGGGGTTTAATTTGTACAGAGAAACAAGATAACCGAGGACAGTCATAGTGTGAAACTGTTCCGGTTTAGCTCACATGATGGCCAGCCCCATTCCCTCACAGGCTCTGAGTTTGAAGAGTTAGTCCCTGGCTGGTGACACTGGGGAAGGTGTGGAATCTTTTGCATTGCGTTCCAGCAGGCAGAGGAGAACCTAAAGTTCAGAGCTTACCAGTTCCCATTGAGGCCTCTCTGCAACATGGTCTGTCACTGAGAAGTGAACAGGCCTCACTCTGCTTGCCACAGATGGAGTCCCAGCTACCATACCTTCCCACCACGATAGCCTATATCCCCTGGACCACGGGGCAAAGCACAGCCTTCCTCCCTCCAATTATTTCTGTCGGGTATGTAGTCACATCTATGAGAGGAAGTAAAACAGGGGTCAAGTTCAGAGTTAGTCTTGGAACCAAATGGAATAAGTAGAAAAGAGGTGCTAAAATCAAATTTGATTTCTCCGCCTGGGAGCTGGTTCCGTGTGTATGTTTGTGGAAATGTCTCTGGCCATGCTTTTGTATGATTTTTTTTTGTTTTGTTTTGTTTTTGTTTTTGTTTTGTTTTTGTATGAACCAGCATGCAAAGGCAAGACATCTGCAGGGGACTCAAAGGCAGGAAACATCACAGGCAGCTGTGGAACTGAGCTCCAGTCAGATCAGGGCTTCCTCCTGTGGATCCCAGCTGTTTGGGTCTGGTAGAACACAGTGCTCCTCCCGAGGTGGTCCCTCCTGCAGCACTTCTGAAATGTACCCCGTACTCCTCTGCTGGTAGGACTTGGAGAGACAGAGGTTGGAACAAGCCCTGAAGAACATACTTCAGTGGTACTGTTTTTGTGGGCTTGCCTCCCACTGGGTTTGTCACACTCAGGAGTCTCAGGTGCCTTCGGCAGCGGTGGGGGTGGGGCCCACTGTCAGCCCCAGAAGCAGGAGCTGCCCTCATCGATCAGTGGTGTACCTCCATGGTCTCCCCAGCAACTAACTAGATACGGAGCCTGGCCTTTTGGTTTCTTTTCTTTTTTATGATTTATTTATTTATATTTTATGTGAATTGGTGTTTTGCCTGCATTCATGTATGAAGGTGTTGGATCCCCTGGAACTGGAGTTGTGAGCTGCCATGTGGGTGTCGGGAATTGAACCCAGGTCCTCTGGAAGAGCAGCCAGCGCTCTTAATCACTGAGCTATCTCTCCAGCCAGCTCTCTGATTTGGTTTTGTTATTCAAGACAAGGTTTCTCTGTGTAGCCCTGACTGTCCTAAAACTTATTCTGTAGACCAGGCTGGCCTCAAACTCACAGAGATCTACCAGCCTCTGCCTCCAAGTGCTGGGATTTAAGGTGTGCACCATCACAACCAGCGAGAGCCTGGCCTTCAAGGAATATCGTCACACATGATTTCTCTCCTCTGCATCAGACAGCTGACTCACTTTGGGGGAGTCAAAGTGAGTGAGAGGTGTTTATTTTGTGACTTCAGTGAGAGTCCACAGCCAAGGCAACCAAGCCCTGCAGAGGGCTTTGCAGGGCACATCCATGAAGCCAGCCAACAGAGAGGAAGGACATGGGTACAATAAGAAACATCTTTGACCATGTCCTTGGTTTCTGGCACACTCTCTAAAGGGAATGTCTCTTGTTATTTATAAGAAGCCCTTTGGCCAGCACCTGAGTTTACTTCTGCGGACTCCTGAGAGCTTCAGTGTGGGGCCAGCCTCATTAGAACGCTAGAGCTTTTGGAGCCCACTGAGCTCTGAAACTGGGGAATAGGAGCTGGAGATTAAACCCTACTTCAACAGGACTGGGGTGTGGCTCTGAGGCAGACTATTTGCCTGGTGTGCACAGGGCACTGGATCCCACGAGCAGAACCAGAAAATTAAAAAAAAAAACAACATGAAATATATATATATATATATATATATGGAATTGGGGAAATGCTCAGTGAGTAAACTGCTGTGCTAGCAAGAGAAACTGAGTTCAGTTCCCAGCACCCACATAGGAGTATGGGGTCAAGTGGCGGAGGGGACAGACGGATCTTAGGGACTTGCAGGCTACTCACACACACACACACACACACACACACACACACACACACACACACACCGCACACGCACACCCCCTACACGCACACTGAAGTCTCAAGAATTGGGGGTCCGTACACAGAGAGAGCTCAGTAGCTCCTGCCCCTTCCCCACACCACCCCCTATGCAGCTCTCCCACCTGGCAGTGTCTGAGTTGGGCCTTTTCTACAAGCCAGGAACGGTGAGAAACACCACTCTGTAAGTCAACCCAGTGAGTCATGGAGGCTGAGGAAGGCTCAGAGCCTCGGATCTACAGAGGTCAGAAGCACAGAGACTTAGGATCTGAAAGAATGAAGTGGACATCCCGTGGGACTGAGTCCTAGTCCTCTAGGGTCTGCGCTGAGTCTGGGAAGCCAGTGTGGACAGTTGAGGCTGGAGGACCTGAGAACGGGGATTCAGTGGGCGAGGCTGGAGTGCTAGTCAGCAGATGGTCACCTCTTCATTGCCTGGAACCCTGCTTCAGAGCCTCTTCAGGCAGTTTCCGCTCTGAGCAGCTGTCACCTACCCTTACTCTGCCCTGGCCCACTGCAGCTATGGGGCTCTGTCCAGATAGGCTTGTTCTTGGTGGCTCCAGCTCTCCCCCTGTGCCTTGGAAACCGTCTCAGATGCTTGCTCTCTGGGTTGGGAGTTAGCATTGGGTGTTCTATGGAGAGGGACAGAACCTGGATGTGATAGCTCGCACCTATACCCCAAATCTTGAATTCAAGGGCAGCCCCTGCTGCACAGTGCGGATTTGATCTCAAACCTTGAAAACAGGAAAAAGCTACAGGTAGCCTTCAATCCCACCATTTCTCTCCTTTTCTCTTAGCCTCCCTAGGGGTTGTGAGCTCTGTAACACATCGATGTACAGAAGGAGGCTCCTCCTCCCCAGTGACTCTTCCTGATCTCAGCTACTAGCACATAGCAGCTCCCTACTGGCCAACCGAATTTGTCACAAGGGGTCCCTTGCTTCAAACCCTGCACAGTGACCATCCCATGCATAGCAAATAAATACAGACAGTCCCCATTTCCTGAGACCTCATCACTCATGGTCCTTTCTCCCACTACCCCTAGCATAGCCCCAGGAGTCTGCCCTGCCTCCCACATGACTTTGCGGTGGCTACTTCCTCTGTAAGGAGTGCTCATTCCAGCAGATCCATACGGCTTATCCCGCCCTCCAGGCTTTGACTGCTATCTCTGGGCATCCTACATTAACTAGCACCCCTTGCTCTCTCTCTCTCTCCTGCCTGCTGCACTTTCTGCCGACCACGTCGTCATTCAACTTGCACAGTATTTATTTATAAGATTGGCCCCGGTCTCTCTCCAGTTAGAATGTAGACTCCAGGAAGTGAAGATGCTTATCTATTCTGTCCCTTGCTGTGTCCCCTGCAGCCAGAACAGGGCCTGGTGCAAAGTGGACACACAACAGGCTCTGGGATACATGGTCTCCTCCGTGGTAACAGCAGGACCTGAAGCAGAATGGCTGATGAGAGGTGCACGCCGTGGTGCTTCTACTTACTGTAGTGTGACTGGGGGTGCCTGACCCTCTCGGGGCCTGTGGATGCAGGCAGCATCCTCTTGGTAAGGTTGCTGTGTGAAATGTGTGTGGAGCTCAATGAGTAAAGACCTTTCAGGTCCTTCTTGACAAGCCTGATGACGAGTTCAATGCCCAGGCCCAATATGGTGGAAGGAGTGGACTGACTCAAGTTATCTTTTGACCTCCACACATAGACCACAGCATGTGTACATCCGCACACATGCACGCGCGCACACACACATACAAATAAACAATAAATCTATTTTCAAATACACAGTAGCATCGGTGGTACACACAGAATGGGTCTGGTACTTAGAAGTATTTTCACATGCTGCATGGCGCTCTGGGCAGTTGATGAGGTTGAGTTGAGAGGTGAGCTCGGCAGGTAAAACAGAACCCTAGGCTCCACCCCTGACTTCTTGAGCCAGAGTCTGCCTGACATGCCTCGTTCAGGGAACTATATAAGTGCATGCTCAAGATTGGGGAGGGCTGCCCGCCTGAGTTCTGGGCATCCTTGTAACAACTCCACTGACCATCTCTGGCTGGGAGGGCTTCCTGTTCTCTGACCCCCAAACCACTCCTGCCATGGGTCACATAGTAATAAAGAAGGGTGATCTACCTGCCCTACCTACTCAGTCATCTGACATATAGGGGCTCCTACTGTGTGCTGAGCTGCTGGGGCTCCTACTGTGTGTTGAGCAGCTGGGGCTTCTACTGTGTGCTAAGCTGCTAGCTATAAAGTTGATCCTTTGAACTTTAGTACTGACACTATGAACCTGGGATTCTTCCGTAACTTGTGTGTGTGTGTGTGTGTGTGTGTGTGTGTGTGTGTGTGTGTGTGTGCGCACGCGCGCGCACGCGTGCACTCCTGTGCCTGAAGCAGTCATGTATAAAGACCAGAGTAAGCACTTTTTTCCACGAAGGTGGAAGGGCTCACGTACAGACACATGTGTTAGGAGAGATCCTGGCTGGGAGGGATGTAGATGGGCCCTGCCTTTCGCAAGCACCTACTGTGTGCATGATCTCACTCCTCACTGTGTCCTTCCTACAAGTGATGGAACAGGTGCTCTGCTTCCAAAGGAGGACAAGCTGTGTGAACAACAGCTTACAGATGAAGGAGACCCAGGGGGAGATGACATCGGCTAATACGCCTGCGTACGTATGGTGACATGGTCACTAACACTTGTAATGACTGCTTGTCACACCTGTGGGACAGACTGGGGTTGTGGGACTGCTCTGGTGGAGCTGACAAGCTCAGACAGAAGAGTCTCTGCAGAGCAGTCACACTGCCAGGAAGGTGACCTTCCTCACAGGCCTTCTGGAAGGAGGTGGGAGGGGAGCCGCACTAATGTGTCAGCACCCTGGCAGGGTGGGGTGTCTTCTAAACCCAGTGGAGGGCGCCCATTCCCTCCCTTGTGACCTGTCCTCCTGCAGTGCCAGAACTCAACATCAGCACTGTCCTACGCGCTGAGAACCCAGAGAACAAGGTTCCCCTCCTCATGGGTCAGCAGTTATGCCCCGGGGCATGATTTACCCTGACCCTTCATTTTTCTGGCACCGACTGCCTGGTATTTTGGGGACAGTTGAGTATATGATTGTGAAGACCAACCAGTCAGAGCTTGGATCAACATACTGTATCAGCTATATATAGGGGTTAGTGCAGCTTCCTTCCCTCCCTCCCTCCCTCCCTCCCTCCCTCCCTCCCTCCTTCCTTCCTATCTCCTCAGGGTAGACAGGTAGGAGATCCAGCCAATGGATGAAGAGATGGAGCTTCACAGGAAACCACTATGAGAGAAAAGGATGCAGAACAGCTGTACCTGCTGCCAGGCCTGTGCCTCACCCTCCACCCACAATGGCACCCCAGTGAGCTGCCTGTGAGCGGAGCCAGTACAGAAGAAAGTGGAGAAGCCTGGATGGAGAGAGTCCTGAAGACACTGTGTGAGCCGCTGGATCCAACACTGCCTGAAGCTCTCGGGATCCTCTTGGACCCCGAGCTGAGCCACGTGCTTTCCATTTTTGCATGATGGCTGAGTTCCTGGCAGGTCGTAGTTCCATGAAGTCCACAACCTTGAGAACAGTTTCCCTTTGCTTTTCAGAGGGAAGTTCAGAGAGATTAGGCGGCTTTCAAGCCGTATGGAGTCTAACCAGCCCAAAGCCTGCCCTCTTGCTACTATTCCCAGGCAAGCCTGTAGGACAGGTGATGGCCTGCAACAGAGAGGAAGGGATCCTGCTCAGGAGGACAGGCCTTCCTAAGAGAATCCCACAAGATAATCACCGTAGAACCTGGTCCACCCTGAGGCGGAAGGAAGGAAGTGTAGGTGGCAAAGTGGCAGCTGTTGCTATCTCAACTCTTATTTCTACAGCTTTAAAGAAACAGAAGATTCCGCAGGAAAGCCTGGGCAGTCTGCTCTCTGCTGCCAGAAAGGCCCGTCACACTGCACAGGTGGCTCCACATGGTGGGGGGTGCTGGAGGCAAGTGGGAACCCTGCTCAGATGAGCCGGCCTGGTTCCCCAGCTCTGAAGGCAGACAGTCAGCCTCCTGTGTTTCCTGTGCTGGCTGCTGAGCTGGTGACCTATGTGGCAGACTGAGGACAGGTCCCAGATGATGACGACTTGGGAAGCATCCAGTCTGCCAGCTCGACTTCCTTTGAACTGCTCCCTTATGCTGAACCCCGCAGACTCTGAGCTGAAGTGCATGAAATCCTGTGCTCCCAGAGGTACAGGAGGCTGGGAACCAGAGCAAAGGCAGCCAGGTCCCTGCAAGGAGCAGCTCAAGTAGAACCAGGGAAGGCAAGTGCCAGAGGGAGATGCCCTGGTGTGATCATAACTAGGGAGGCCTCCTGCTGTCCCTTTATAAAATGAAACAAGTCAGGCTGGGCTGCTGTAAGCCTGGGACTTCTTCCACTTAGGCTTTGAGCCCCACTTAACCTGTGAGTACAGTGAGTTGATTGGGCTTCATTTCCTTTAGCACCTGCCTGCTCTGGCTTTCTGTGACCACAGTGCAGGGAGAGAAGGTAGCCTTATGCAAACTCCCAGTGCCTGACCAGCAAGTGACAAACACCTTCCTGTCAAGCTACCACAGAAGCCAAGTAAACTACGGAAAAGGCTGATGGATCCCAGCCCTGGGATCCACTGCAGCATTAGACCAAATCGTGATAACCCAGTGGGGCACCCCACATGGACAGGGCATGCCACTGCAGCTGGTACCCAGCACTCAACTAGGTGCCTTTTCCATTTCTCTCACAGGTTCCCGAATGGGAAATGAATCATGAAAACCAAGAAGGTAAAATTAGTCCGCCCTGCCAAGGAGTAATTTATGCTGTGACCAGCCCCTGGAGGGAGGACTGTACACAGGCTTGGGTTGGCCTCTGGGGTGGGCAGAGGGCAGCCTGGCCATCTGGAGCTCCTGTCTCCGGGCTCTTCTATTTCTGGCCTCAGCTTCCTGGGCTTCTGGCACAGACTCTAGAGTTTTTCTAAGTCCCTCCTTGTCCCCTCCCTGGCAGCAGACCTCCAGCAAACAGACATGCTTGGGTTCCTGCGGGTGCCCCTCCCACTGCCCTCAGTTCACAGGTGAGGGAGATTCGGCTTAGAGGGGATGCTTGGGCAACTACAGGGAAACAACCAAGCAGGATCTGAACCCAGACCCCTGCTTCCCACGAGGTAGGGTGCTTTCCCATGCTTGGTACTTCTACCTGGTCTCCAGCCCTGAGGTGAGTGTGACAAGGGGACACCGGCAGCCCCCCATATCTCCTATGTGTTTTCCAGTCTCAGGCACTAGACACCAAGACCTTCATGTTCTATCCACTGGCAAGGTGGAGGGAGGTTCCTTACTAACCCAGGAAGTGGGGCTTACAAAAGGCCACATGGCAAGGGTGAATGCCACTGCAGAGGTCCTGCTATTGGGCTGTTCATGCAGAGAGTAAGTCTGGGTGGGAGTGAAGGACTCCCTGCATACAGGGGCCTATGTGGCTGTGCCACTCATAGGACTGACCAGGCCCAATAGAGACAAACCCTGGGTCTAGTTCTCATTTAGGCAACTGTTTCTATACGTGGGATCCATGAGGGACACAGGAGCCACTGGAGGAAGGGTTCATCGGAAGGCAAGTGAGTCAGGTAAGTTACCTCACCTTCCTGAGCCTTCTTAGAGATCGGCTTGGGGGCTGGGGGACTGGGGTTGGGAGTGGGTGAGCACTGTAGGCTGATAGAGTTCAATGGCAACACAAGTGTCCTGTATAAAGGTGGGCACGCTGTCTGCCCTCAGTCCCTCTGGCCCCAGAGGAAGCCAAAGCCAGCACCAGGAACAGCCACAGCCATCCTTGCAGAGAGAATATACCTCCATTCCAGGGGCTGGCAGCTGAACTGCCGTGTGGACAGCTGGGAGAAGCGTCATCTCCTCCCTGGGATGTAGTTCAAATCAGCTCTGCTGCAGGTCTCCCAGAGTGAGCACAGCTGCTGTGGCCAGGGCCCTGGGGTACAGAGCTTTCAAACTGCACTGCATGGGCCTCTTTCCACCAAAACTGGCATGTAGAGTCCAGGTGGCTCCCAGAAGCCCCCCACCCAGTCATCGGTGCTCCCAGAAAAGCCCTTATTTCACAGTCTGAAGGGTCCCTTGCTCACGCAGCCTGCACTAGAAGTAAGAAGGGATGGGGCTAGCCAAGCACACCTGCAACTCCAGCACTTGGGAGCACTGAGGCAAGAGAAGCCCTATGAATTTGAGGCCATCTGGGGCTACATGATGACGCTGTCTCCAATGCCTCAGCTTCCCTGCTATACATGGGAACTAACGATGCAGCCACCATGGGTTAGTCTGAGGAGTATCCGGCTCATCACAAGGCACTGAACATCACCTAGTACCAGGTAAGCGCTCAGTACACAAGAGAGGTGTGAGACCAGACCCCTGTTCAAATCCCTCTGACACTATACCACGACCTTCACTCGGAGCATGGCCAGGTCCTTCAGACCAGGAGGAGCCAGCAGCTAGAACAGAGGCAGCAGACAGATGCCCTGCTGCCCACCAGCACCCTCTAGCCCATTTGTCTTTCAAAGACTTACTTTTCCCAGTTGAAAACTGGACCAATGATGGCTGTTCTGTGCTTCCCTGGGAGTCCCCAGTGTCCTCCCTCTAACAGGGCAGAGGACCTTGGAGCAGCAACTCTTCAGCTGGCCATTTCAACTACCAGGAGGGAGTGTGTGTGTGGCTTGGTGCTGGGGAGGGCTGGGCTGGGGCCAGCCACAAACTCCTCTGCTTTTAAAATGTAATCCCAGCTGTCTGCACTCGCTGACCACACGCCACTGCCCAGAGAGGCAAGGCTAAGCAGGCTGCCCGGCTGGCCACCCTCTGCCAAAATGATCACATTGGGTGGCCTTGTAAGAAAGGAGTGGATAGACAGCCAGATGGCCTGGCTACCACGCCCAGCCCTGCCAGTGGTCAACCATGCGGGTGGCTTTGAGAACGTCATTTAGGAATCTATAATCTTGGTTCTCCTCCTGGGCAACAGCCACAGCCAGGGCACCTGTTTCACAAGGCAAGCTGGTCAGGCGGGGCACACTCTGCTGCTTGCAAGGGCGGTAAGGACGAGTTGGAAGCCATTCTCCCAACAGGGAACCAGGAGAATGATGTGATCCAGAGGCCGAGGCAAACCCTTGCCTGGGCCAACATGGTGCTAAGACACCCAGCGCCCAGGGGAAAGTCTGGCCCAAGTAGCTTTCTTCTCTTGCCCACCCTGCAGGCCAACAGAGATCAAATCCACAGCCACAACGGCCCCATTGAAGACCAGTAAATGTGTCCAAAGTGTGGGGTTACATTAGGTACTGTGCTCCTGGCCACCTCCTCACAGAAAATGACCAGGACAACCACTATCCCTTTCTACAGGCCCCAGTCCAGAACTTCAGGGCCAGCAGGGTAGAAATCTGATCACCCATTGCATTCCCAGGCAGCAGTGTCCTCTGGGACACCCACTGGCCTGGGAATGGAGGCGTCACAAAGGTGAGAGCCAACCCAGGCTGCTCACCAGGGACGTGGGCTCCGTGCCCAGTGAGGCGATGGTGAACTAAAGCAGAGGCAGGACCCCATGACAAGGACACTGCTGGGTGCCTACCCTTTGCCTGGCCAGCCCTTTGCACTCAGGGCTGCTCAATGATGTGAGTGTTGTTGTTATTTCTGGTTCACAGTGGATGTGGCCAAGCCACAGAAGTGCCACAGTTCTAGAAATAGTGGCTCTGGAGGAGTTGGGTCAGGATTTCAACCCAGGCATTCTGATTCCAGAGGCTGCTGATCTTTTGAACCATCACCACCACCACCATCTCTCCCTGCTTCCAGCTCACCAGAACTGAGCCACTAGAACAAGGACAGGAAAGGGGACTGTGAAGGATAGGAGACTCCGGAGCCACGGAAGCAGACTTTCCATCCAGCTCAAAAGAGGAGAGAGTCTGGCATAACAGCATCCATGGGAGGTGTCTGGCTCTCCACAAACTCTCAATGGACACACCTCAAATATCGGATAACACAGTTTTAAAGCACAGCGGGTTCCCCTAACCCAGCAAGAGCAACTCCAGAGAGGCCCAAGGAAGTTCTGGAATAAAATCATAGCTAACATACACGTAAATGTCCATTGGGGTGAATGGCTAAATAACAATGACTTCCAAGTACTATGTATTAGTGTCTTTAAAAAGATGGTAGGTCTCCATGTGAAGACATAACCAAACTGGCTTTGGTGGCTCAAGCCTGTAATCTCAGTTCAGAACACCGAGGCAGGAGGACCAACGAGCTGGAAGCTGGCCTGGGCTACATAGCAAAGAGAGGCTGGTGGGGGAGAACAGGAAGACAGCTGAGTCAGGAAAGTGCTTGCTGTGTTTAAGGACCCGAGTTCAAACCCTAGTGATGTAGAAAAGCCGGGTGCACCAATGCGTTCTTGAAATCTGAGGAGGCAGAAAGTGTCCTGGGGTTTGGGGCCAGTCAGTCCAGCCAAACTAGCGAGCTCCGAGTTAGGTGAGAGAGAGACCCTGACAGCCACGAGGTCGAAAAGTGTGGAAATTGACTGAGGAAAACATCCAACACTGATCCCTGGTCTCTGCATGCACTAGCACATGTTTGTTCTCTCTCTCTCTCTCTCTCTCTCTCTCTCTCTCTCTCTCTCTCTTTTTCTCTCCAGAAAAGCCAGATTTTTTTTCCCTAGGTAGAATGTTGAAAGTCAATGTACCCAATAATCAATACTACAGACAACTATCGCCGTCCATCTGCTACATACTGTCAGACTGTATACAGAAAGAACTCTGCAGGGCCACAGCAACTGTGATGTAGAGAGCTTCGGAAGAGCTGGGCATGTGGAGCTGCTAAGGAAAGCCTTATTTGTCAACATCCCACTTCTACAGCAAATACATGTTGTATGATCCTTATAGGATTAAAACTCAGCACAACGAAATTTAAAAGACACAGAGCTCTGCCTTGGGAGAACGACCCACCTCGCCCCTCAGCAACACAATCACCTACAATAGGGGTAGGAGCATCATGGACAGGTGGGTTGGGTGTCCCTGCCGGGTCTCGTTAGGAAGCAGGAACCTAAGGCCTATCAAGCCACACGTAGAGTCATTTTAAAGAAGCACTGTACACAGCTAGATAGGGGGAGGGGAGCTGGGCAATGTGGGCCCCATTTTGACTTAAGAAGTGGCTTAGGCAATCAGAGGTGAACAGCCTGGGTACTGTGAATGGCCTCCCCTTCCTCACACCACCCAGCTTTCGCAGTGACCTCAGCCTCCCTCCCAGAAGCTGCCCAGCTCCTGTCCAGCTTCCGGGGTGCTTCAGGATAGAGGGCTCATCTGAGAGGAATGATTCCTATTCCGAAAGGAAATAGGAGAAGCAGGCAAACATACCAAGTGCTCATGGGGCCAAGTACCTGACTGTGACACTGTGACACTGTACCCAGGCAAGAGCCCTAACTGTCCAGTGAACCCTAACCCCATACAGCCTGAACCTGGCACAGTCCCAGCTAAACCCCAGGTCAGGACCATGTGTCAGTGATGTCAATGCTGATGACATCACTACTTCAAGCCAACTCCAGTGTGGACAGAAGAGCCAGGAGGAATAGACCTGGGAGACCCAGCTAGTTTGTCCGCCAATTGGGCCAATGGCGCATCTCCCAAGCTGGCTATGAATAAGTTAATATCAGTTCACGTCCTTGTGAAAAACAGTGTCTCCACTCACACGAGCGGTCACAGCCACACTCTAGGGAGACCCAAGGCACCAAGAAAATAAATGGGCAGTGTCTGGCCTCCAAGACAGTTAGGCTTGCTGGGTGTGGTGGCACGTGCCTTTCGTTCTAGCACTTAGGAGACAGAGGTAGGCAGATCCGTGAACTTGAGGTCACCCTGATCGACACAGAGTTTCAGACCAGCCAAGACTACATAGTTGGACCCTGTCTCAAAACAAACAATCAAAGCATAGGCAGAGATGTGAGGAGCAGGGGGTTGTTATTGGGGGTAAACTAAATGGTGCCTGAGACAAACCGAGCACCTGACTGAGCCCTGACTCCCGGGTGCAACCTTAGAAGATTACATTGGGAGACCCTGCCAAACAGGCTTTGGGTGTTCTTTGAGAAAGAGGGACATGAGGAAGCAAGGTGGTCCTGCATGACATTAACCAGGGAAGCTGCCAGCTTCGGGGAGGGAAGGCAGCAGAGGGAAACCTGAGACCACTGGCCTAGGATCCGCTCCCCACACAGAGTGCCACTCTTCCAGTGTGACCAGAGACACGTCAAAGCCAAAAGCACCTCAGTGACTCCAGGCTGGTTGGCCTGAAGCCCAAGTTGGGTCAGGTGAAGAAGGCCTGCCCTGCCCCACCTCATTCTGCAGTACAGACTCCCCCGAACAGCAGCTACCCTGCCTGCGGCTGCTGCAGGACCCAGCTGGTCTGGGAACCTAACCGAGAGAGTGAGCCAGGGC
This sequence comes from Rattus rattus, assembly GCF_011064425.1. Classification (NCBI taxonomy): domain Eukaryota; kingdom Metazoa; phylum Chordata; class Mammalia; order Rodentia; family Muridae; genus Rattus; species Rattus rattus. The sequence goes on from NC_046158.1 coordinate 67,205,642, forward strand.
ACCCTTAACAGGGCCCCAGGAGAAGGGAGAGGCTGGAGCTAGTGGGAGGGGTGCTCCTTCAGCTCCCTCCTGGGCAGCCCCCCTCCTTGGGCTTGTGGCCACATGCAGGCCCAGGCACACCTTGGGTTCTTCCCAGAAACCAAGTACAAGGTGGGTCCCTTAAGCTCAAAAAAAGAGCCTGGGAGAGAGCTGAGGGAGTAACCTCTTCACACTATGCCGTGCTCCCTCTTCACACTATGCTGTGCTCCCTTGGAGTGGTGCAGGCTGGGCCCAGCTTCCAGGTGTGGCAGAAATGCTGACCTCAGACCTGACCATTAGAGAATCAACCTGGCAAACAACTGCAGGCCACTGTCCCTTCTGACCCCAGCTCTCCAGATGGCAGGCCACAAACTCAGGTAACGCCAGCCTCGACAAGAAGCCCCAGCTTCCCTCCTCCTTGCACAGGACCCACCAGGTCAAAGAACCTGGACACTCCACTGGCTGCTCTCCAGGTCACAACCCTGCAGCTCTAGTGTTAGAGGTGGGGGAATGAAGCTTCACCCCCAGCCAGCAAACACAAGTTCACGACCAGGACAGCTTAGGAAGGCTGTGGCCTCACCTTAGGGGCCTGCTGGCTCATCAACCAGGGCTGCCTCATAGAATGAGCAGACAGCTACTCCCTGGCAACTCATTCCACTGAGCCCAAGGACAGCCTCCCTAACAAAAGAAGGATTGTATCCCAGAGTGGTCTTATCCCTCCTCTAAATAACCATGACTGTTCCAAGCCTCCTGCTACAGGGACAGAAATTCTCAACCTAAAAGCTAGCTGCATCTCACCCCTACTAAGGAACAATCAAGAATTCCTTAGTAGCTTCACTCGAGTCCTTCCAGTCTCTAGGGCCATCTTCCCCCTCTTCCAAATGCCAAAACCACTTATCACTCAACGGATGGCAGGTCTTCCTGATGCTTACCTCCACGTTTCTGTTCTCAATGCCCAATTCCCTTCCCTTTACAAACACACTTCTACTTTTATGAGGGGTGTCCCACTGCTCCCCTACCTCTGGAAAGTGAACCTGCATGAACTCTTCTCCATTGCCTAGGCCAATCCTCACACTCCCTGCCTTCACTTACAGTCAGGATGGGAGCTGGAAACACTCAAGTTGCCTGTGATTAAATAAAAGCACCTTCGGTTTCAGCTTCCAAACAGTGGTCCTTGGTTGTGTTTGCAAACCACAATGAGAATGGCATGGGGACCTTGTAACACTCCCTTGATGGATCTGTAGCAGAAGAATAACTTGCGGCTGCTCACCCAGGGCAGAGGTCCACCCAGCATTCCCTGTGAGGCACTGGCCAGGCTGCTGTCAGCCTAGCATTCCAAGGAGAGCCATGCAGCAGTGTGCTTGCATTCCCAGACCCCAAGGGAATATTGTTCAACTATGTGGTGACAAAATGTTGGGTAGATAGGCCCAACCACCCCACAATACAGCTGCACTTGTGCCAAAAGCCATCTATTCCCCAGACTGGCCTGGGCTACAAAGTTCTTCGTGCTCTGTTTCTGCCGCACTACCTTGCAGTTCAGGGGTGAAACAGAAAAGCCACCATCACCCAGTGCAAAGATCCCTCAGCCTGGCCACCACCAGCAGTGACACAGAGTGGGTGATCTTGGCTCAGCCTTTCCTATCTGTGTACTTCTTTGGACCCTTTGGACCCTTGTTTCACCTTTACAAACTGGATCCAATAACATCAGCACATTGGGCAGCTGTGGCTAGCAGGACCGTGCACACTCATGTGCCTTCTGCAGGCATGGCTGGTACTGGGGCTTTGGAGAAGCCCACAGGAATCTTGATATTTCTTGAGAGGGATAAGCACTGTTCTAATATCCACTAAGTCACAAGTCTCTTTGGTACACCTCCTCTTCCCCTTCCTGAGGCAAGGGGCTTCTCTCTCTTCACCACACTTCTGGGCTGGGACACTGAATCTTCGGCAAACACCAACCTTCCTGGCTAGTTTGACTTGCTTCATGGGCCTGCACAGGGGCTTTACACAGATACACAGGGACAGATATAAGACAAGTCACCCTGACTCTGCTGGGACTGTAGTCTGAGCCAGGTCCCACACCTTCTCAGTTATGTCCACACCAGGTCAGCTCAAGGTTAAGTCATACCATACCCCACCTGTATAGCCTGCTCTCCTGTGCTCACTAACAACCTTCCCTGAGTATGGACACCAGTTACTACAAAATATACCCAGGAGTGAGGTCCTTGGGCACAGGGAAAGGTTGGATGTGGAGTTTGGCCTCTCTAAAGCAAGTGATTCCTATAAGGTCACTTCTGATCTCTGAGCCTCAGTGTACTGGCTGGTTTTGTGTGTCAACTTGACACAAGCTGGAGTTATCACAGAGAAAGGAGCCTCCCTTTAGGAAATGCCTCCACGAGACCCAGCTGTGAGGCATTTTCTCAATTAGTGATCAAGGGTGGGAGGGCCCATGGTGGCTGGTGCCACCCCTGGGCTGGTAGTCTTGGGTTCTATAAGAAAGCAAGCTGAGCAAGCCAGGGGAAGCAAGCCAGTAAGAAACATCCCTCCATGGCCTCTGCATCAGCTTCTGCTTCCTGACCTGCTTGAGTTCCAGTCCTGACTTCCTTTGGTGATGAACAGCAATGTGGAAGTTTAAGCTGAATAAAACCCTTTTCTCCCCAACTTGCTTCTTGGTCATGATGTTTTGTGCAGGAATAGAAACCCTGACTAAGACACTCAGTTTCCTCAATGGCACAATGGGGTGTCCTATGATGTGGCCTGCCTGCCTTGAGACCTTGTATAAAGGCTCTGGGAGTAGGCAGAGCCGTGAGTAGAAGGCTGGGTTTCTTTCTGTGTAGGAGGGGAGAGAAAATTCCACAGGTCGCAGAAAGCTCCGGAGGTTCAGGTGTGTCTCACTGGAAAGATAGGACCCAGCCCTGCACAGCTACTCCACTCTGAGGCTGACGCCAGGAGGCAGGGTACCAACTGCCCGTGTCTGCTCCCCTCCCCCATCGCCACTGCATCTGGGACTCTTGGTCTAGCCAAATGTACTCCATGGAAAAGGTCCTGAAAACGGCTGTGCCAAGACCCTACCGATCAAATCCGCTTTAAGCAGCCAAAGAAACCTGAGGGGATTATTAGATAAGACATAAAGTAGCCCCTAAGGCTTCCTTTGTGATGTAGCTTTCACAGAGTGACTGGGGGGAGTTGAAGCTGTGTGACCTTCAGCTGGTCAAGCGACCTCTCCGAGCCCAGCTTCCTCCATCCATAAATGTGAAAAGCAGCTGTTGTCAAGGACCATGGTACTCAAACCATCTTCCTTCCAGCAGCCCTCGTGGGGAGCTTCAATTTGTCTTCAATTTGGTACTGACAACATAGAGGGGAATTTGCCAGATCAAAGGCGAGCACGGAGACCTCTGTCTATCTCATTTCAGGTACCTTGGTCAGGAATAAAGATTATGTCCGTGCCTAGGACATGCTCCCCTGGTGCACAGTGACTCTACATCCTTAAAGGTGGCTCCAAGTTGACCTGACACCAGTCACTGGTTGCCCAGTGCTTGCAGTGAGCGGTCTGTACAGCCCCACTGGGTTATTATTCTCACTCCACAGGCAGGGAATGGCCAGTCAGGGGAGCGGCCTTCTCCCATTAGGACATCCCTGCTGACAAGCAGCAAGACCAGGGACCTGACCTAAGGTGCAGGTCCTCTGCAGGGCACAAGGTCAACCCCACCAACCTGGTATCTTCCCAGCTTCCCTCTCCCGGCAGGGTCCCAGATCTAAAAGATAAACACTAGGATTCTCTGCCCGCCTGAGCTGAACCTTCACCAGTCCACTCTGACGTGTAATCATCTCCTTTCGCTAGCTTCCTCCTCTTCCATCAGCTCCGCAGCTTCTATGCAGCCTGTGCACTCTAGAACAGGGATCTGGTCACCGTGTTCTGTAAGATGCCTCGGAGGCTCCCTATAGCCCACCAGTGTGCAAACTCCTTGGCCAGCACAACTATCCCAACGTAGTTGAGAACTGGGGTCAGGGTTAGGCAGGAGCCAGGTGAACCAGCTTCAAATCCCAGAGATGCACAGCTTACCGGCAGTGAAGCCCTCTCCCTTTCTGAGCCTCGGTGTCTCAAACCACAGACTGGGGAAACACGGATGAAGGGACTGTGAGGGGGAAAGCACCTTCTGAGGAGTGAGCCCTCCATTCCTTCACGATTTCACACAGCTTCCAGACCACAATCTCGAAACCCTAAACTGTTCCCAGGGGTGAACCAAGCACCAGATAATCTCCAGCTCTCTGAGAACAGAGAGGGAGAAATAAATAAAGCAGGTGAGTATGGCGTAAGATTCGTTATAAAGAGAGAAAGCAGGAAGCTGAGGCAGAGAGTTATGTGGGCTGCAATGCTAAACAGGAAAATGCCCCAGAAGGCAGTAGTTTGGCAGTCCTGGTGCTGAAGATGGAGCCAGTACAAAGCTAACTGGGGAGCAATACTCCAGGGAGATGGAGCTCCTGTCGGAGGGCAGGACCAGGATGTTGTTCTCTGATATTTGTCCCTCCCTCTTGCACCCACACACTCACCAACCACAGGCCATCTTTCCAAGGCTGCCCACCAGCCCTGACTCGCTCTGATGCCCCTCTCTCTCTTCTACATCCAGCCCATCCTCCCAAGTCCATCCTGAAGGCTTCCTCCCCTGAGGAGACTGTGCCGTGACCAGGAACCGACAGCTATCCCCTTCCCCACCACTGGAACCTATGACCACCTTTCCTGGTGCCTAGCTATGCGTGGGCCTGTGAGCTGTGTAAGGCAAGGACTGGGTGGCCCCACGCCCCATACATAAGCTTCTTGGAGGAACAAAGCACCGGATGACACCCAGGCCCAGGCTTCCCCTCCTGCAACTTTTTGGGTGCTGGGATGGGGAATGTCTCTAGTGTATGTGAACATCAGCCCTCAGTATCAGCAGACCCAAATCTGCAATAGGAAATAGGCTTTTTAAAAATAACAACACACATTTTTCTTTCTTCTGGCTTTTTTTTTTCTTTCTGCACGGCTTGTTTTTCTGCCATGGCCCCTGGGCCAGCTGCCGAAATGCCCCTCCCTGGCCCCACTCTGAGAACATGGGGCTCTAGGGCCTCCTAGGACTTGCAGGCTCCAGTCAGAGGTGGAGATTACCAGCCAGCTTCAGAACAAGTCCTCAAGCCCCGCTCCCAGGTACTGCTGGGCCAGACACATCTCTGCTCAAACGTTGATATTAGAGGGCTGTCCTGAGGGGTCATTGACCCCACACTACACTTTCACAGAGCTTGCTCTATTTTATATACATATATGTAAACACACACACACACACACACACACACACACACACACACACACACACACACACACCGCCCTTTCCACCCTCTCACAGCCACATACTCACCAGGCACTGACTCACTCTTGCCTCTCCAAGGCTGGTCACAAATTGCTTCCCCACATTGCTGTCTCTCCTCTCTCTCTCTCTCCTACTCTACCCTGCCAATCCTATCCAGGGGGCTCCCAGGGTCTTCTGTCTTTGCTCCAAAAGACCACTTGCAGGTGACATCTGATTCTGATCGTGCTATAAGCTCTATACCTCTCAACCTGCCTCTCAAAGCCTCAGTTTCCCCATCTGTGAAACACTTGTGGGATGTGGTATTGAGTGGCTAGTACTTGAGTGTGCCCTAATGATAGTGGTTCACATGTTTGAAGGCCCTGAGGCAGTACAGGGGTGGTAGCATTTAAAGACATGGGGCCTACTAGGAGGTCCCTAGGTCACTGGTGTGTGTGTGTGTGTGTGTGTGTGTGTGTGTGTGTGTGTGTGTGTGTGTGTGTGTGTGTGTGTGTGTGTGTCTCTGATGAGGTCTCTGAAGAGGCTCCTTCCAGACTTCCTGTCTTACCATGTGATCTTGCCTGTCATGGTGCTATCCAGCACACTGAGACACTCCAAGACATCTTCCTGGAGCTCGGACCATGCTGTTTGGACCTTCAGATGCCAAAACTGTTAGCTAAATGAATGCCCTTGCCTCAGGCAATAAATGGCCTTGGGTGTTTCACTGTCCTGAGAAAATGACCCATACAGGATGGGACTGCTTAGGGCCTGACGGATGTAAACCCTCAGGGAACACTAGCTGGTGTCACCGCCATCCTCTCCCCCTCAGCCCTGCCCTTTCACTGAATCACCCCTTAAGTCAGCAGAGACCTCAAGATCTCTAATCTCATCCCACCCCTCCTCTCCTGGAATTACCTATCATAGTTTTCTGGAGCTCAGCACTGCTGGGTCCAGACACCTGCAAGGACCAAGAGTTTGTTCACATTTGCCCTCTACGAGTTATTTAATGCTGTGCCTGACACCTTCCTGCTGGGACTGCAGCTCAGGGAAGCTTGGGGCACACTGCCTGTCCTCAGCCTCTGACCTGGGTGATTCCCAGTCGAGACCAAGTACTCAGAGAGTGCATTCCCCTAGCAGCTCTCAGACACAAGCCACTTACCTGAAACAGGACCCATGGTCATGAGGACGTAAGATATCACCAAGTAAAACAGGAATCCAAGGAGAGAGGGATGAGACCAGAAACACCTGTAACCCAAGGTTTAGCCTAGTCCAGAAAGGCTTCTTGGAGGAGGTGGCATAAGCTATCCTGTAACAATAAACCAGCCTGATGTCTCAGTAGTTTCAAATAACAAAGGTCTATCTCTCAGGTGTACTGCCTGGTACTGTGGACCATCAAGGTACACTGCTCATGGAGTGACACGGAGGCAATTCCAATCCTGCTATCAGATGCCACACCACCAAGCACGAGACCCTTAGAGTCTTGCATTGACAGAGCCACAAGTACACATCTCTGTGGGTCCCAACTCACTAGCTAGTCACACGGCCTTGACCTAGAATGAGAGGACCTGAAGTCAACCCTGTGGTGTACCTCGATTTGCTGGAAATACTTTTAGGAGAGCAATAAAGACCACCAGACACGGGGGCTGGAGAGATGGCTCAGTGGTTAAGAGCACTGACTGTTCTTCCAGAGGTCCTGAGCTCAATTCCTAGCAACCTTATGGTGGCTCACAACCATCTGTAATGAGATCCGATGCCCTCGTGGTGTAAGTGATTGTGTGCTCACATAAATAAATCTAAAAACAGCAGACATTGCCACACCACCCTGCCCCCCACTGTCTTTCACTCATTCATAAATCCTAGGTCATGACGCCAAGAGAGACTGGGGCAGACTGGGCTGGGCACAGAGAGGTGGGGAGGGCGGGAGATGAACTGAGAGGGAGGGAGAGGGGAAGGGAGAGACATGTTATAGGCAGATGTTACAGCTAGCAACAATCTGATGCTTTATCAGAACTGCACTAGGCAGACTGGAGGGTGGGGCGGGAGCGGGAACTGGGAGCCTGAGGTGACCCCAATTGTACCACAGGGAACAGGGCAAGAGCAGGTGCCTTATGTCAGACTCAGTAGTTGTCCTGGGAACGGGCATACTGTTCACCAATGTGCCAGTGGGGAGCAGTTAGGAATCTGGGATGGGTAAGATTCACTAAAGAGAGTCTCCTGGGCTTGGAGATGGGTGGACTGACTGGGATGAGGGAGGCAGAGACACCATAGAGATCAATGCTGGAGGAAACTTAAGGAGGAAGGCCAGGAGTACGTTAGGATCCCCAAGTGAGAGACCACAAAGGCAGCATAACTCCAACCCCCCAACTCCTCCTCCAATGGTCTTTGCCCCTTTCAGGCTTTCTGATAACTCCATGTTGAGTCTTCGTGAAGAGTAAGTGAGAGGGAAGACTCATCAGACACCTCGGAGAACCAACCTAAGAAACATGTGGACCAGAAAACTCCAGTAACTCAGGCTGGAGGTGACGTCTGTGATGACAGATTAAGGACTCCTGGGACAAGTGCTCCTCATTCTTGAGGTACCACACCCTGAGAGCACCTGCTCTGGGGGCACTGTCAGTTAGGGGCTGGGTGGAGCAGGCTGGGATCTGACAAACAATTGTGATACCCAAGATGGTTCACAGAGCATCGCCTGGGATCAAAGCTCTAGCTTCTGAAACCAGGAGCCTGACCCCGAGCCAGGTACTATCTCAATGCTCTCCCAGCTGACTCCCAGACAGGCTGCACTGAGCCCGCTGCAGGGAAGAAGAGCCCCCTCGGAGAGATCAATTACAGCCCTGCAAAATCCAAAGCCCCGTGGGAAGGATCCTGAAGATGCCCTTTCCATGAAACTAAATAAACCAAGGGGCCTGGGCCGTGTGCCCAGAAAGTTCCCAGAAGAGACCATGCCTGGCTCCCCAGAGATGAGAGGAATATGGGACTTCTGACCCATACACCGTACTCCACCAACCAAGACCCTAGGAAAGTCCCTGTCTTCCTCTGCAGGGGACAAGAGGGCAAGGCAAGCTGGGGTGCCACGGGCATCATACTTCATGGAAAATTATTCTGCTTCAGATAGAAAAAACTCCCAAAGTTTAGAGGATTCCCAAGATGAAGAGCAGGCTCCCTTCACCGCTCGAAGTCCCCACGCACAAAGGGCTGGGCGTGCTTCTTCTAGATCACTTTAAATCATAGACCACGGCTGTCCTCCACACGAACCCACTGTCAAAAAACAAAAGATAGACTTTCTTCCTCTGGGTCACCAACTCATTCTAAGGGTCTGAGCTCCTACTCTGACGGGCTCAAGACACCCGCAACTTTTTGCTATATTAGCCCAAGGTTGCTCGGTAGTCCCTGCAGCGACTTGCCTAGGGCACGCTGGCCTTGACGGAGGAAGGTCATTGGCCACCAAGTTTCTGCAGTTTCTGCATCACATAGTACCTTAGGGACCAGGAATGAGGAGGTGGGGGGTGGAGAGGACACTCGGGGGCGAATTCCCGAAGAGTCCACGCCGCAACCAAGTCTTAAAATAGATGAAAGGCACGCCCTCCCTCCGCCGCCCCAGGCCCGCGGCAGGTCGCAGAGAGGCATGCAGTCCCCAAGCCCCCCAGCCCGGCCCCGGAGCACCGGCGACCAGGTCCCTGCAACTAGGCCAGCGGCTGCATCCCGCCCTCGCCCCGCCCTGCCCCCTGTCTACGCGTTCTCTTTGCGAACGCCGGGCCCGGGAAGCCGCTCCCATTGGCCGGCGGCCGCGTCCGTCAGCGCGCGGCGGAGCCGAGGAAAAGGCTACAGTGGAACAAGGCGGGCGAGTGCGCGGAGGAAGGAGGCGGAGGCTGGGCCGCCCGAGGCCCGCGTCGGGCGGCGGCGACGACCTGCGGGCCTGGGCCACCTTGGGACCCACCCCGCTCTCGGTGCTCCGGCCGGTGCCCAGTCGCCCGCCTGCGCCCTGTTCCCCAGTGTCCCCGTGCGCTCGTCGCCGCGGCCCCCGCGCCGGTTGGCGAGCCGCCCAGCGTCTTCCGAAGCCATGTTCACGTTCATGGCCACGGTGGCCACCGGGCCCACTCACCTTCGCGGGTTCCCACGCGGGGCGGCGGGCGGGCCGGGGCCAGGGCGGCGGGACGCGGCGGGACGGGCGGCCGCGCGCGGGGTCCCCGGCCGGGCAAAGTTTCAGCGCCAGCGGCAGCGCGGCGGCGACTCGCTGCTGCTCTCCTCCCCTGCTTTGACCACCATCTTATTAGTACAGGAAATGACATGGAAAACGGAAGAAAGCGGCGTTTGGGGCAGACGCGGACCCCCCAATTCAGGGGGCCGGAGCCGGGCCTCGCTGAGCCCCGCGTCCCCCGAGCCGGCCCCGCGCGGGAGCTCGCGCGTCCCCGCCGCGCGCCCCACGGGGAGGGCGACGCTGCGGAGGAGGAGCGGGCTGCGCCAACTTTGCGCCCGGGATACTTTCGGGGGGTCGTGCTGGAAAGTTGTGGCGTTTGCGCAAGCCCATCCGAGGGTGCCCCCTAGCTCTGCCCGGCTTCGACGCTGTCGGTCTACAACCCAAAAAATAGTCAGAAGGCGATAAATGCGTTTATAATTTTAACCCTTACTGGGTCCCTTTCCGGGCCCCTTTAACCCTTTGGATGCTCTACAATTTGAGTATCAACTGAAGTTGGGTAACATGTGTCCCATGGACCAACAAGGGGAAGGGCTCTGGGGCCTGTGAGAGAAAAGAGAAAAATTAACTATTTACAGGAGGGGGCTTAAAGGGTGAGTGTCACTTGCTGCTCAGATCAAAGTACAGTACCAAATCAGAATACAAAACTGGGACCGACTGCTCTCTAACTTTCCTTGGCTAGTGCCTCCTTGTATCCATCTGTGAAATGGCACTTAACAAAAAAGATATTGAAGGGATATGGTGATGCCAGGGTGTTTAAAGAAAGTGTGAGTGGTCAGATAGGAACCAAAACGACCATACCCCAAGCAACCCCTTCTTTGTAATGATCCCAAGGGGAAGGCTGCTGCAGGGTGGGTTTCCTAGCGGTAGGAGGGCCTCACCTTAGGCTGGAAGTTGCCAAAAAGGATTCTACCTTAGTAAGAGATCTTGGAAGGCCTGCCCAGTGCCAAGTAGTCCAGGAAGGTCCAGAAAGTCCCAAGAAGGTGTCACCTTAGGGGAGCCGATTACCAAGGGAAACGAGCTTCTACCAGGGTGATCCCAGAGGGCTTTCCAAGGTCAAGCACTCCTGAGGATGCTGTAGCTCCTGGAGACCCGATGGGGGCTGGGAGGGGAAGCAACTTCTTGACCGTATTTCTCTTGACCTTAATAACACAAGCGCTTCTTGGGATCCTTTGTCTGTCACTTGCAGTATGACCTTGAGTGTCTGTAGCTTTGACCCTGTTTCCTCATCTTGCAAAGCTGTAAGGTCCAGCTGCCAGCTCTAGGGTGAGCCCTGAGGGTGTGCGTAAAGAGCCCAGAAGCAGCTGTAATGCTATGGAAACGGCTAGGGGTTGTGTGTCCACAACTGTAGCTTTCTGAAGCACCGGGTACTGTGGGTAATAGATGAAGACCTGGATCTGTGCATCCCGGTGTATCCCAGCCCAGTCAGAAGTCTGTAAGACTTCCTCAAGTTCTAAGTAACACATGGGAGAGGTCAGGCCTTCGAAGAGAGGCTGGGGAATTAGCTACTTGTCTCTTCTGAGGGGAAGACACCATACATGAAACAACATCAAAGGTGGGCCAGGAATCCACAGGACAGCATGCCAGGAAGGCAAACAGTGAAGACCTGGAGGTGTCAAGAGTGCCCAGGGGTTTGACACATGGTGCCTGCTGCAGAGAATGGGTGGGGCCAAGAACCTGAGATAGACCAGAAAGAGGCACAGGAAAAGAAAGGGTGTGGCCATGGCCAGAAGGACTAGCAGTCCCTGTGGACTGGTTTTCTCTGGTCTGAACCAGCTGACAAGACTTGTGGGACCCCTATAGACATGTGGTCAAGCCAAGGTCAGTGGGTGTCTCAAGCTTCCCTCTGGCTAAGTTGGACCCGAATCCCAGAAATGTTGGTGGGAGGGTGCTCTCTGGAATTCCCTCAGGACTGGAGCTGAAATCACACATCCGGTGCCTTGCCACTGACCCTTTGCCCTCCTGGTCTTCCAAAGCAAGTATTTTTTTTTACCAAGAGACAACATGCTCAGAGAGGTTCAACTGACCTGAAATCACACAACTAGTGAAGGCAGGGGAGACTCACACTGGGCTGCCTCCCTCCCTCAGACAGTGTCTTCTCAGCCCCTTGGAGTTGGCTGCTCTTTCCCACGAGGCAAGTAAGGATTTCCTTTGCCTCCTTCCACAAATACTGCACACACAGAGTTTACCACTATCTTGAGAGAAGAAGCCAGGTTCCTCCCTTGCCCCTCTTTGCAAAACTGTCCCCATGAAGCCATTGAGATGTGACTTATGAATAGTCTTAGCTCTCCAGAAGGAAAAGTCTGTGTGAGAGCCACTAGTAGTAAAGATACCCATCCAGGACAGCCCGTGCTACAGAGAGAGACCCTGTCTTGAAAATAAACAAGTACTAATACATTTTAAAAATAAAGATACCCAATCAAAATCCACACCCAGTGAGCAGCATGGTGGGTGCCCCAGGTCCCTGGAGAGTCTTTTTGATACTTACTATCAAACAAGCATATTATTTAGTCCATCAACTGATGATATCTCTTACAACCTCAAGGGAGAAATGTGACTCAGGATTTATTGCCTGGAAAAACTAAAACTGGAACAAATTACATCTCCCCCGAGGAACCAGCAGGCGTCTCCCTGCTAATGAGAGGAACTCTGTAACTGATCAGTCTTCCCTTTTTCACTTGGGCTGCCAGGAAGCTCAGAGCCAAATTCTATCCTCATTCCCAACAACATTGGCAGTTGCTTCCTTCTCATTCCGTTTCCCCACGTCTAACCCTACTGGCTGAGCCTTGTTTTCTCTGCCTTTCATTAAAAAAAAATGTCTCCCCTCGTTAATGGCAAGACATAAATCTTCCAAATGAATCCACATTTGGAAGAGTTACTGAAGTGGCCTGGATCCCTTGGGCCATGTTCTTGGCCAGATATGGTTCCATTCTGGTCTTGCCCACTTGCCCAACAGCTGAGGGATCTCTCTCTTGGAAGGAAAGAGGGACTGGCTTAAGACCAAGGGATTGCTCTCACAGCTGCCGGCAAAGGCTAAGATCAAAGGGCTAGGGTCAGGTCCTCGTGCTCTTCTGTAAGCTACTGACAGGCAGCTCGCCTATTTCCTGCTAGCTCCCTAGAAGCAGAAACCACCATGCCCAACTCAACACCCCAAGTGTCCTCTAAGGATCCACCCCACTGAGCCATGGCAGAAGACAGCCCCTTCCCTCTGGAGGGCCAACTGTCATTGAATGGATTTCAATGCTGTACAACAAGGAGAGGGCAACAGGGTTCAGGTGGGAGATGGAGTGGGAGACCCAAGGCACTGGCAGGTATCTTTAGACAAGAACAACCTCTCTGAGGAAGCAGCACTTTGTGGGTGGGGGATATGCTCGGTGGACAAGTCAGCCTTGCCAAGAGAAGAATGGCAGAGTCTCTGCAGGGGACACAGCCACTGCAAAGACACTGAGGCGAGAAAGAAGACATAATATGGGAGGAAGTGGCAGTAGTGGGGTCCAAGTCCAGCCTCCCTGGTGAGATCTGCTTGGAGAGCAGAAGCCACTGAGCCTCAAGCTGGGAAACATAGGCTCGGTTTGGGTTTACACAAGCTTGCCCCGTTGCCATGGGGTCGTAGCTTCTTTTCTGTTGCCATAAAGAAATATTCTGAAAAGGAGTGACTTCAGGGAGAAAGGGCTTGTTTAGCTTGAGGTTTAAGCTACAATCCGAGGTGGCTAGAAGGCAGAAGGGGGGGGGCTTGAAGGAGTGGGTCACACAGAATCCACAGAGGAGGAGAGGGATGGATACATACTAGTGCTCAGCCTGATTGCTCTGTCTTCCACCGTCGGGATCTTTTGTCTAGGAATGGCCTTGGCAACGATCAAGATGGATTTCCCACACCAACTAATATAGCAAGAGAATACCCACAAGCATGCCTGACGCCCGTCTCCCAGGCGAGTCTAAATTCTGACAGGCATCAGCATAATCAACATATTGTAGCTCCACTCCTTGTTGACCTGATCCCCAAACGTGTGTTCATGCCATAACCTTCTACCTCTTGCCTGAAAATCTCATGACATTGGAATACTTTAAAATGCATCCAGTCCAACTTTAAAAGATCTTTACAAAATTTATTGACCTTTATTTTATGATATTATGTCTGCATGGGTGTCTACGTGAGATCTTGGGAGTTATAGACAGTTCTGAGCTGCCACGTGGGTACTGGGATTTGAACCCAGGTCTTCTGGAAGAGCAATCAGTGCCCTTAAGCGCTGAGCTATCTCTCTAGCACTCCCGCCCCAGTCCAATTTTAAAAGTCTCTGTAGTCTTTAACAATTCCAACACTTTAAAAGTCCAGAGTCTCATCCTTTTCGCCATCTTGAACCTTGCCGCTTCTGTTTCTGTCCCGCAGAAAAGAGCGACGACACAGCGTTCTTCTCAAAGCGGTTTACTCAGGAACCTTACAACATGCAAGCAGGAATCTTTCTTTTCTTCTCTCTCTCCCCTCCCCTGAGCACACTCCCTTATATCCTCCCTCAACTCTGCCTCCTCAGTCCAGACTGCGTAGTCTCAGTTCATAGGTCCACGTCACATGGCCTGATCTTGCGTCATGGTGCGCCTGCGCAGCTCTCACAATGGACGTGGCTAGTTTCAGGTGTGTGAGGAAGTCAGGTGCTAGTCATGAGACTTAGCTGCAGTCCCGGTCGCCATCTTGGGACTGCTGCCACACCCGCTCCCCACAGAACCTCACAGAATGGCTCCCACAAAGAATGGTGGCAAAAAGAAGGGCCATTCTGCCATCAATGAGGTGGTGACCCAAAGATACATCATCAAAATCCACAAGTTCACCCATGAAATGGGCTTCAAGAGGTGTGCTCCCTGGGTACACGAATCCAGAAATTTGCCATGAAGATGGGCACTCCAGGTGTGCACATTGATAAAAAAAAATCTGGACCAAATGGATAAGGAATGTCCCATATCATATCTGTGTATGTTTGTACAAAAAATGTAGTGAAGATGAGAACTCGGTAAGCAAACTCTAGCACTGGTAACTTATGTGCCCGTCACCACATTCACAAACCCACAGACAGAACACAAGGGTGAAAACGAAACTGCTGACTGTCAAAGGTGCAGAACTTTAAAAACTACGTCTGGAGTCTGTGGGCTAGGGAGAGGGCGGAGACGTTATGAGCACATGCTGCTTTTGTAGAGAATCTGGCCTTGGTTCACAGCAGCCCTCATAACCACCTATAATTCTAGTTCCAGAGGATCTAATACCTCCCTCTCCTCACCTCTGTGAGCACCAAACACACATGTGATGCATATGCACATTTGCCAGCAAATATTTAGACACACAGTCTCTTATGTGCACAACTCTGAAATTAAAATACGTGCAACATATAATGGCAAAGAGTAAAACTTCCCATCCCAAAATTGAAGAAAGAGGACACATAACAATCAAAACCACTCAAAAGCAAAACCAAAATCAAACAGGGAAAACATCAAACCCTGAGCTCCATGTCTGGCATCTGGAGCTTATGATAAAAACAGCTGGGCTCCAAAAGACAAGGATAGCACCAGCCATTCAGCTATATTATTCTCACACATACAGGCTTTCCCCTGTGCTGGTTCCAGTCCATATTCACAGCTCCCTTGATGTGTGTCTGGGACAGAACGAAGCCAGGTTATGTGAACAAAATATCACACAAATGTCCTCTTACCAGTTCCTGACAGAGGCCTTGCAGGAATCCCTTGAGCTGGCCCCCACACTCCACATGTTTTGCCTTCCTAGCTCCCACCAGAATCACCCATTAAGTTCTGTGTCCAGCATTCAGGGGATTTTCTAGCCCAAGGTTCCAAAATTCCAATTCTTCCGTAAGTTCCAGCCACAGAACAGCTCCAGGGGCCTAAGAAAAGCATGAGTAGGTTTTATCAAACGATGGTCCCAGTTCTCAGGACCAACTTCTGTCTCGGTGCTAAAATACCTGACAAAAGCAGCTCACAGTTCTCTTTCTGCCCCTCAGTCTGGCTGTGGGAGATCCACCGCCTTGGTCAAGCCTGGTGATAGCTCGAAAGAATTGCCCTGAGCCCTGGGTAAAGCTATGGAGGCAGAGTTGGATAGCTGGGTGGGACCTGGCCTCTCTTAGGACCCTGTGACTGGAGAGTAGCTGCCTTTACCACCAGTCACTTCTGTCTGCTTTCTGGGACTTACTGTCAAGGTGTTCTAAAGTTTTCGGACAGACAGTGTAGTGTGAATGATTTTGAACGTGCCCTTTCATCTCACAACACACCATGAACATCTTCTCAAGGCCCCTTTACAAGTCTTTGTTGTTGTTTTGTTTTGTTTTTTACAAGCACTTTTTAGCTCTAAGAAGATTTTAAATGGCTGTGCTGTGCACAGCATGTTGTGACATGTTTGAGTGTTGTCGTTTTCTGCCATTATAAATAATGGCATGATAATATCCTCATTTGGTCTGAGGGAAATTTTTCTAGGAATTAAATTACTGGGGAAATCGTCTATGTCTTCTGTCTTAGGGTTTTACTGCTGTGAACAGACATCAAGACCAAGGCAAGCCTTATATAGGACAACACTTAATTAGGGCTAGTTTACAGGTCCAGAGGTTCTGTCCATCATCATCAAGGAAGGAACATGGCAGAATACAGGCAAGGCATGGTGCAAGGAAGAGCTGAGGGTTCTACATTTTCATCTGGAGGCTGCTAGTGGAAGACCAACTTCCAGGTGGCTAGGATGAGGGAATTAAAGCCCCCACCCACAGTGACACAACAAGTCCACGTTTCCAAATGGTGCTACTCCTGCACCAAGCATATTCAAACCATGATACCTTGCTAAGATTTTCCATAAGTTTTTCTCCAGAACTTTCCGCTGATCTGTAATGATGTTATCAGAGTCTGAGCCCACACACACTCCCGTAACCGCCACCAACCTGCGTGGCGAGCATGCCATTTGTAATGATGGAACGGTAAACTTCCTGACCTTGATTGGATTAAGAAATGCTTATGCTCATTCAGGGGCCCACCTTCAGGTTTCCAGAGAAGATTAGTGAATGGGGGTGAGAAATTCAGTGGGCTGGAGTTCTGGATTGAATAAAAATAGGAAAAGGAAGATAGCAACTGGGCAGGATGTTCCTTCTGTTTCCTGATCTACTGAGATGTGAGTGAGCAGTTTTCACATTTCCACCGCCACAAACGCCTGAGCCCTCAGCTTCCAACTTTCCCATCCACAGTGACTGTATCCCCTCAAACTGTGAGGCAGCATGCATCCTCCTCTCCATTCATGCTTATCAGGAATTTGGGCTATAATAACTAGAACAGCAAAGTCTCATTCTCAAATACTGAACACCTCCATGTGGTCAACACCGAATTGTGGAACAAAGCAATTGCAGGCTCAAGACCTGTACTTTATACATCTAATACCTCAGAGGTAGCCTTTGCTGCAGCCAATCTCAGACTTCATATAGGGAAATTGTACAATCCATAAACTTCCAGGTTTGCTCCTTCTGCTCCTTGCGTATGCATGTGATTCAGACACCATACTCAGAAGAGCAGACATGTTCCTCTCTTACTGTATAATATTCCCTTGTATGAACACACAGTGATCCCTTTCACTGCTTGCAGACATTTGAGTTGTACCTAACTGCTGGCTCCTTTAAGCAGACACCGTAAGCATTTGACACATGGGTTTTGATGGACATGTGTGTATTAGCTTTCCCATATCGTAGCTTCAGATTCGTATTACTCACAGATGGGTGGATGTGCGGTAAATTTCATTTTTGAAAGTTAGAGACAGCTTTCTAGAATAACTGGTACTCATTGATCCCATAAGAAATGAGCTTGAGAATGTGTGTCCTTTCTCACTAATATTCTTTTGCCAAAAATCAATCAAGGGAGTTGGTCCAGTGTGTAAAAATACTTTCTGATTCAAGGAGGCCACATACCAAGGCATCTGTAACCCTAACACTCCTATGACTAAAGGGAAATCGGAGGCAGGGGAATCAGCCTGAGGCTCACAGGTCAGCCGACCTGCAGCGACACAACAACAGAGAGAGCAGAGACCCTGCATCATCAAGAGGGATTTTAACAATTCAACTGCAAATGAAAGTCCTTCCGACTTATTTCACTTGTTTATAGAATTACAATTGATTTGGAAGTCACTGTGTTTAAACAACTCATCAGCTTTTTCAAACAACACCTTAAGGTTTGCTTTTTTAAAAATTCTAACATTTGTTGGTCCTTTAGGATTTCCCATATACATCGTCATGCCATGCGTGAAATCGTAGTGCATTAAGGTTTTCTTTTCTTTCAGATTGTATGCTTTCTTTTCTCTAATGCACTGACTACAGTCCTCAACTAATGCTGCAACAGAAACACAGACAGTAACTTTGTATTTCTTTAACTCCAGACACATGCGCGAGCGCACACACACACACACACACACACACACACACACACACACACACACTTTTAAATCAATGACATTTAGTCATGGCATGTTAACCTGCATTTTTTTTTAGATTTGATTTGGAAATATTTTACATATGACTGTTCTATTTATATTTATGAGAGTTATGGGTCTGTAATTTTCCTTTCCTCTAAAATATAATAATGAAATGTCATATTTTGTCCCAAGAAGTAGCTGCCCTTGCAGAATGAGTTCAGAGTTGTTTCCTCTTTCTCTATTTTCTGAAAGAATTTATGCAAGATTAGCACTGAAAACTACCAGCACAGCTATCTGGCCCTGAAACCATCTAGTCTGTTTTATATATATATAAAAGCAGATATCCCTTCTGTAGTTATTGAGAACATATGCCAACTGGCTAAAACTGGTAAACACTGTAATCTCTGTGCAGGACGGTTCTAATTTAAAATACAGATTGCATTTTGCAGCTCACATACACTTTCACATAACTTATTTATTTAACGTATGAGTGTTCTGCATATACATCCACATGCCACAAGAGGGCATCAGATCCCATTACAGATGGTTGCTGGGAATTGAACTCAGGACCTCTGCAAGGGCAGGCAGTGCTCTTAACCGTTGAGCCATCTCACCAGCCCTACACTGCCACATTTTAACTTCTTTTCATGTAGTAAGTTATATTTTCAATGGGCGTGTTCATTTAACTTAAGCTGTTGCAGATTAAACTAGATGGCATGCAGAAAGATCCTAGCAGATCCCTGATGTAGGATGGGCTGGTGTTAGTGACAGGGATCTCACAATGTTAGACAATCCACAGAGCTGATGGTTTGTTCTCTTAACGACTCCAAGTTCCCAATTTTATTTTACCCTTGTATACATCTCATGATTCTCAGCATCTTCTCATTCAAAGTATTTCCCAATGACTTTAGCATGGTTTCTTCTATAACCAAGCACTATATAGCAATATGCTGGTTGATTTGTAAGTATTGGAGATTTTGCTGTGCCCTTTCTTTTTTTTTTTTTTTTTTTTTTTTTGGTTCTTTTTTTTTGGGGCTGGGGACCGAACCCAGGGCCTTGCGCTTCCTAGGCCAGGGCCCTCCCCCTGGGCTAAATCCCCAACCCCTCTGTGCCCTTTCCATGGAGCTTCCTGTTACATCCCACTCCAGTGAGGGAGCATAGTCCACAGAATTCCATGTCTTTGAAATTTTCTTTAGCTAATATGGTCTATGCTGGTTGCCAGTCTAGTCTGTTTTATATCTGTGTCACGGAACAGCATTCTGATAGCCCTTCTGAGTTATTCAGTATGATAGTGAACAGATGCCACTGGTTAATCCTGTCGTATCATAAATTGAAAATAGCGTAAGTGACCAGGTGTGGGAGTAGATACCCTCTTACCTCAGCACTTGGGAGGCTTAGGCAGAAAGATCACCCATTTCAGGATAGTCTTGGCTACACAGCAATAAATTCAATATTCCACACTCACCGATCTTATTGAGGTCATGGACTGTCGAGTGGAAGGAGGTGGAGATGAAGCTTCATTTCTGTCTCATTGCACCAGGAATCTATCTTGTCAGTACAGCTGAGGACTGTTGATGCAGCCCCTAGACACCTGACAGAAAGGGTCTCCCAGGTTCCTCACTGTGAAGACATCCTTCTCCTCTTCCCATGGTGCATTTGAGAAGGCATCAGGATGTGCATACTCCACACCAACAAGTGGGGCATAGCCCTCCAATGTATCTATCAATTCGCTGGAATTGTTCTGTGAGACCTCTCTCTCTCTCTCTCTCTCTCTCTCTCTCTCTCTCTCTCTCTCTCTCCCCTCCTCCCTCTCCCTCCCCCTCCCTCCCTCTCCTTCCCTAGCTCCCCAACTCATCACCCTACTAATTGTATCAATGTGGGTTCAGGGACTTTTGTTTTATGCTTTCATTTTACTCCAATAGCATCTTTTGATTTTCTTGCTGAGTTGTTCCAGCTTTAACATTTATATTTCTGTCGGTTAAATCCTAGCCTCCTTTGACTAATTCTTCAACTCATGAGATTTCTCTTTTTCTTTTAACTACAAGCTCTTCCAGCTTTATCTTTTATGTTTCCTCCTTCAGTGATAGACTCAAAGCCCTGATTCCTTCACTGGAGTGTAGTGCCCTGTGCAGGGCATCTGAACTTCTGGCAGGGTTATGTACAAGTAATCCCATAATAATCTGAAAATATTATAAGTCGCTGTGTATGATGGCAGGTGTCTGTGACCCCAGCACTTGTGGAGCTGAGACAAGAACATCACTGATTTCAAGATAGATTTGGCTTCAAGCAAGACCTTGGCCTCAAAAATGAAGAACCTTGAAGTAAGACCCCTTAAAGGGCCAGGAAGAAAGCCTGTTTGGTAAAGTGCGTGCCACACAGTGTGAATGAGGGAGGACCCGTTCAGATTCCAAGCACCCACATACGCACACAAGCCAGGTGCTGAGCTTCAAACCCATTCACATCCCAGCTCTTCTGTGACGGGGGGTTGGGGAAGGGAGCAGGGAGATCCCTGGAGTTCAGCCAATCTAGCCGAACTGGTAAGCACCAGGTTCTGTGAGAAACCCTGTCTCTTAAAAAAAAAAAGTGTGGCCTCAACATGCACATACATGTACATTTACACACAAACAAGTACGCACACCAAAAATAGTAAATAGTGCAGATGCACTTGTAATCCCAGTACACAGGAGGTAGGTGCAGGAGGGCTGAGTTTGAAGACAACCTGGGCTACATAATAAATTCAAGGGCAACCTGGATTGCATAGTGAGCCTATCTATGTCTCTCTCTCTCTCTCTCTCTCTCTCTCTCTCTCTCTCTCTCTCTCTCTCTCTCTCTCGTCTGTCTGTCTGTT
Source organism: Rattus rattus (assembly GCF_011064425.1). Classification (NCBI taxonomy): domain Eukaryota; kingdom Metazoa; phylum Chordata; class Mammalia; order Rodentia; family Muridae; genus Rattus; species Rattus rattus. Next base: position 67,226,449 of record NC_046158.1, read on the forward strand.
AGTAAGCTCACCCTACTGGACACCAGGTCTTAGCTCGCCCTACCTTGTACATGCTTAAAACACATTTGCCTCCAGCTGGGCAAGATTGTCTGACACAGTCTGTTTCATAATAGAGAGTTGGCGCATGAGCTATTGGTTGTCTATACCCAGGCTTGCTGGCTGCACAGCGTGGACTGACTCCCATCATGATCAGTGACTGACCGGAGCTGTGGCTCGCTGCTCCCAAGACTGTTCCATCTCTTACACGGACACCCAGGCTAAGTTCCAAACTCCTGACTTTGGAACTCCTGACCCAACGTGTGATTTCCACTGAGGTCCTGCTGCTTGGGCAACGTTTTGATACCAGAAGATCCTGAGTCAGAAATCATCTTTGACAGTGTGGTCGGGCTACCACCACCCAGGAGGACAGGTTGGGTGTCTCTCCTCGCAACTCAAGGCTGAAAGTCCTGAGCTCCACTTTAGTGGCTTCCCTCACATGTTGAATGTTGTTCGGACCTCATTGTTTAGCCTCAGAGATTTTAGGATTGTCGCTCTGATTGTTTCTTTGACTGACACACACCATGTAGAGGTACGCCGTTTAATTTCCAAACATCTGTGGAGCTTTCTAGATTTCTTATTGTATTGAAATATGATTTTATTGTTTTGTGAAAAATTTTTTTAATAATTTCAAGATAAAGAAGTATATACTATAGCACAATATGCAAACTATTAATATAGACTATTTAAAAATACCTTTGGTAAATGGTTAGGCAGACAAAATAATTGAATATATTTTATGTAAAATAACAGATCATGTTTAGAATTTTCAACAATTCTGAAATTCAACATTCTACATTCATATATTTTTTAATAAATGATATATTTACTATTTAAGCTTCTGATTATTCATTGGTAGTATAAGGCAATTTAATTTAAATTATTACTGACAGAAAACATAGTTTGTAAGATTTCAATAAAAAAATAAGGCTACTAAATAAGGGTTAGGATGATCTGTATGTGGGGTGGTGTTGAAACATGCTTTTAATTCCAGTACTCGGGAGTCAGAGGCAGGTGGTTTACAGAGAGCCCAGGACAGCCAGAGCTCCTCAGGGAAACCCTGGCTCAGAAACAAAAAGTTCTACAATATGAGCACGTATGCACAATAATCCAGTGCAGTCATACAGTATAACCGTCCATGTGACAGCTGGATGAATACTGCATTCAATCTCCTGTGCTTCAGCTCACCTTTGATCTGTTCCATCATTTCCAAGAAGGTGGCTGTAATAGTCAGTGTTCATGGTCAACTTGAAAAGAAATCTAGAATCTAGATGGACTTCTGGGCATCCCCGTGAAGGACAATCTTTATTACATTGATTGAGTTGGGAAGACCTGCCCTCTGTGGCTGGCACCGTTCCCCGGCTGAGATCCTGGAGCTGGGCAGCAACATGCATCCATCACTCTCTGCACCCTGACTTCGATGCTGTGTGACCAGCTGGCCCAAGCCCCTCCTGTCTTGATTCCCCTACTGTGATATACCTTGAACTGTGAGCCAAAGCTAGCCTTCTCTCCTTTAAGTTGCTTTTATTGGACCATTTTATCCCAGCAACAGAAAATAAACAAAGAAATATAGCATTATTATAGATTTGGTCGATTCCCCCTTTTAGACTTATCAGGTTTATTTCCATGTAAATCAAAGCTATAGGGGAAATACACATTCATAATTGAATTTTTTGATAAATTAGTCTTCACAGCTTGCTCTTCATTAGCAGCTACTGCCTGATTTAAAGTGATTGAATCTGATACCAACAGCACCAGTTTGTCTTTCTAATGTTGGTGTGGGATTTCTTTGTCCCACCTTTTGTTTTCAATCTGTCATTACACTGAAGAGTGGCCCTGGTAGATGGCACAGCATCAATTCTTACCCCTTCGTGCAATCTGGTGAGCTCTGGTTTTTAACTGGAGTGTTTAATCCATTTACGTTTAATGTAATGGCTGGCATATATGCATGTACTTCTACCAGCTTTCTCATCTGCACTCTGTTTATCTCATACACCCTTTCTTCTGCCATTACTCCTTCCCTGTCTCCTTCTGAGTTAAACTTTAAAGAATCAGTCTTCGCTTTTGACTTTTTGGGTCATCTTTGCACATTATTTCATAGTATGTTTTGTAAGAATACTTATTTACCCACAGCTGATTATTCTGTCATTTTATATCAAACTTTGCAACAATATCCCTACTCTTTGCATTTTCTTTGATTGTATGCTTTATAACCTCCATACTACCAGATTATAACTTATGCTTCTATCTGTTAAATAAAAAGAACAAAAAATTAGGGCTTCTTTAATAACTATTTACATGTTTACTATTTTTAGTATTCTACATTCCTTCCTATCGTTTGAATTTATTTCTGATCTAAAATTCCCTTCAAATTTGAAGGATTCCTTTTTTATTCCTTGTCTAAACATTTTTAGCTTTCAATTTTTTTTTTCAATTTTTTTTTTTTTTTTTTTTTTTTGCTTGGCTATTTTGCCTGCATGTTAATGCATCACATGCCCAAGAAGGCCAAAACTTGGCGGCAGTTCTGGAAATGCCATGTGGGTGCTGGGAAATGAACTCAGGTCCTCTGGAAAAGCATCCAGGACTCTTAACTTCTGAGCCATCTGTGTAGGGCCATTTTTCCCCAACAGGTCGGCTGGCAATGAACCACGTCAGTTATCCTTTGCTTGAAATGTCTCTGTTTCTCCACGTTTGAAGTCTGCTCTTTGTCATCTCTGCTGGGAATTCGCCAGCTGTCTACATGAGCAGTGTGGCGTATGCTGGAGACACTCTTGCCACTGTTCACCTGCCTTTTACTCCCTGGCTGCGTTTAAGATTTCTCACTCCGTCGTGTTCCTGTGTGCATTGTACTCAGACGTTCCCTTTGGAGTATATATCTTAGCGCTCAGGGAAAGTGTTGGGCTTACACATTAGTTTTTAAGCATGTTTAGAACATTTAAGCCAGTAATTTTTCCAAAAATCATTTTTCTTCTCTAGTGTCCATTTTCTCTTTTCTCCAACTTTAATATGTATGTGTACGTGTGCGTATATGTGTACGTGTATGTGTACGTGTATGCGTATAGCCAATTGATCCTGTGCCACAGATGTTTCAGCAGCTGTTCCAGTTATCTCCAATTTCCCCGCCTTCAGATCACCCCACTCCCGCCCCATGTTTCGAGCTTCAGGTTTACCTTTTGACCAGATCCTGTCCACTGTCTTGTACAGCCATGAGTTTTTGTTTTATATGGTGGTGTACTTGTCTAGATTATTTTACTATTCTTTAGGGTTCACACTTTTCTGCTGTTTTTGTCTGCTCATCCATTGTGAATTCTTTCCTCTAAGTCCTTGAGCGCATGCGCAATATCTTCTGTAAACTTGGTGCTGATTCTAAGGTCTTCGTCACTCAGCCTGCTTATTATGTCATTATTTTCTCTGGCCTCTTTTCTTCTGGTGAAGTGTTGACATTTGTGATAGCAATCAGTGAATTCAGCCTGACTCCAGCCCTGAGCCATCTCCTCTTGATGGGCGGTCACCGAAATCTCAGTCTTTCCCTCTCAATGCTCGCTCACTAGCTGCCTTGGCCTCTCTGAGGTCAGCTGTGGATTTTCATGGTTTCATCGCTTCTGGAATTTTCCTCACAGTCGGTTTGCTCTCCCTGTTCTTTGCTGTGGTTCCTTGAGTGTTCTACCTCAGTGGTCACCCCACCCTCCACACACACACACACACACACACACACACACACACACACACACACACACACACCCCTCCTCCTCAGGGGAGGTACCATTGGTATGGTTTTTAAACAGCTCTGCGCTCTCAGTCCTCTGCTCAACACCACTTCAATTTTTGATTCTTTAGATACTTTCATTTTCCCTCCGATATCTTCAAACAAGTATAAAAATATTGTTCGAAGTCTGCAGTTAATTATCTAAAGGAGAGTTTAGGTCAGTTAAACCAACTTGCTGTCACTGGACCTGGAGCCAAATCAGAGTGCACCAGCAGCTGTGGTTCATAGTCCTCTGCATCCTTATCCTTCAGGTTCTCTACACTCTCATTATTTTACTGATTACTGTGATTTTAAAAAGTTCCTCAGGTACCAGACCTAGAAGTGCAGATATCAGCTACTCAGGAGGCTGAAGGGGGAGGATCTCACATTCAAGACCTGTCTGAGCTGCAGAATGAGTGCAAGGCAATCTTGGGAGACTTAGTGAGAACCCATCACAAAATATAAAGCACTGGGTTGGCGAGATTGCTCAGTGGATAAAGGTGCTTGGGACCAAGCCTCTGTGTTTGATCCCTGGAATCTACAGAAATTGTTTTCTAATCTCCACGCAAATTCAGTGGTATGCATACACATAGAGACACAGATACACACTTGCATACACGTACTCGTACACATGCAAATGAGTGATGAATGAAGAGATGGATGAATGAATAAATAAAAGACATCTATGCAAACCACTTGTGTGATTGCTTTGCTGCCCCCTGCTGGGCAAATGGAACACTATTACAACAAGGAGGACAACAGCCCCCAAACCCAGGGTACCCAGTGAATCCTTCAGGTGAGGAAGCTAGGCCTGTGTCCAGCAAAGCATAGTCTATCCTGCTGGACACTGTGGCTAACAGACCAGGGGACAGCTAGTCAGATGCCTGGGACCGTGTGTGTGTGTGTGTGTGTGTGTGTGTGTGTGTGTGTGTGTGTGTGTGTGTAGCTTTTAGGGTCTTTTTGCACCTTGGTTTCTCTGAAGATGAGTGGAGGAAAATCTTCAGCATCCTGCTTAGGAGCCAGCATGATGACTCATACCTTCAAGCCCAGCACTGGGGAGGCAGAGGCAGGTGGATCTTTGAGAGACCAAGGTCAGCCTGGTCCACAAAGACAGTTCCAGGTTATCCAGAACTACATACCAAACCCATGTCCTAACACTTTCCGCTTTTCCAGTTTCTAGGCAATTCCATTCAGGTCTGCGTTGGCATCCAGACTTAGTGAAGTCTATTCTGCTAAGGCTGTGGACACAGTTTTAACTCGTTAATGCTACCGCATTTCCAGTCTGATCACACGAAACCTAATCCTTCTTGGAAACCAAATTAAAGCTGCCTCTCAAAATATGGTGAGAAGTCTTCGTCGTCTTGAATGTGGACCCTGCTTCCAGCCAGCACTATAGATGAAGCCACTGATGACCCCACCTTTCTGGATGGAGCAGCGGCATAGTGGGTAATAGGGACTCATGGTGCTATTTTAAGGCTTGCACAAAGCAGCAAGATTTTGGAGTAGAAATCAGGACTGGATCTATTTTTGAGATAGAATCAAGACTTTAAAGGAAACTTACACTCCAGGCCGGTGGCCTGCGGTGAGCACACTTATCTTCTCTTGGTGCTAACAAGTGCTTTGGGAGAGAGTGAGAAGCATTGTGAGGAGATTCTCCACTCACCACAGGCAGGCTCGTGACCTAGGGTGTCCAAAGACAGCCACTGTGGTGGACCTGCTGTACCCAGACTTCTCCCTGCCCTGTGCAAGCATGCATATCCTCCCCTGTGTGGGGACTCACAGCAAGGGTGAAACTTCCCCAGATCCCAGTCCCTGGCCATAAGCCCAGGCTGAACAAGGGAGCCATGCAGGAAATGTGAACTGAGAAGAGCAGGAAGCTTGCACTGGGTCCTCCATCTTCTTTTTATGGAGCGGTGGGTGTGTGCTCAAGAGTAACTATTGGGAATGGAATTTCAGAGGCTCCTGATAGCAACAGAAAGAAAGGAGCCCAGCCTAGTGCCCACAAACAATGCTGGTTACACTTCCGGGTCAGAGTACCCTTGAGGAGCATGCTGGATTCTGGGAGATGAGAGGGTCCCACATATGAGGTCAGGGGAACCAAGGCAGTGGGAACAGTCACAGGGCACAGACGTGGTGGAGAACGCTCACAGGGTGAAGAGGAACACTCAGTGTTTGAGAGCAATGGGGAGCACTTTCCACTCGCAGGGCATGGAGTGGCGGGGAGGACTTGCAGGGCACAGATAGAGGCAGTGGGGAGGGGTTCTAAATATACCAGGGAAGTGGGAAGCACTCATAGGATTCTGGAGCAAGGAGGTGCACCCTGGGAGACTGAAACTACTGGAACCAACACATTTTAATGGCTAAAAGAGACACAGCAGCTGAAAATGAGCCACCTGTCTGGCCGGATAGAGCAAGATCCAAGCTCAAACTTAGCTTGTGTTTACTGAGCAGCCATTAGGAACCGGAAACTGTGCTTAGAGCCCCTACATGAGGGTAACTTGCACACAACCCATGACTTCTATTAAGCTCATAGAGGACTGGCACTGAACAGAACTGGACAGCAGTTGGTAAGCCCAACAGAGCCCGCATCCCACCCTATCCACGCATCAGCTGCAAGTTTAGGGGATGTCCTAAAAGGCAGACACCTGCTGCAGCCTCCCCATCGTCCCATAAACCTGGGTTCTCCACGTTGGTACCCCATGGGGTTTTAAATAGCAGTTTCATCGGTAGCAAGTTTTTCTTTACATCTGAAATAGATGGAGTCTCTCAGCGAAAGCCATCCTCCTTTGCAGAAAGTAGCACACAGGCTAGAACCTGTACGTCGTCATGCCGATGAGGTGGTGATGGCCACCCCTAAGCCTGGGAGCATCTGAGCCAGGACCTGGCATCTGCCACTCTGGCATCTCCTGGGCTTGTGGAGGACTCTATCAAGTTCACCCTAAGCTCTTGGGAGGTTAATGCCAGGCACTTTGGAGGGGATTCAGAGACTCTGCATAACAGAATAAAGGGCTTTCTGGGGGAAGCCGCAAGTTCCTCCTCCCCCAACTCCACCCCAAGTTTGTGTGCCCCACTGAGAGGGATGATGCCAGAGAAGAGCGCTTTGTCCTGACAATCCTCAGCATGGCCCCTAGATGGCGGGGTAGGCCATGTCTGGTTGCCTAGAAGGGTCATTCTTTAGGGAAACTGGATCAGGAGAGCGGTTTTCTCCAGCCCTGAGGCTGTCCTAGCTAGAGAGTCAGATGGTAGGGTCAGAGGCTGTCTATAGGCTGAGGCTGTGTACTCACATACGGAAGAAGAGCTGAGCACCCACCGTTCCCACCTCTCAGGTCTGGTGTCCCGATAAGCGATGCTGGGCGGCCTCAAAGAAGCCCCTCTTCTCTGAAAAACAAGGTTTGCATTGACTGGACTCTGTGGCGGCTGGGTAGCCTCAGAAAGCCATGGCTAATTCATTGGATCCTACTCACTAATGTGATGGGGTCGGGAGGTGGAGCCTTCAGGGGTGAGTTAGTGAGAAGAGAGGCCTGAAATTAATGTTTGTTATCTGAAACGTGCCCAGAGAGCCATTCCCCATCATAGCTCATGAGGCCACTGCAAGATGAGAGAACAAGGTAGTGTGTCTGTTCAGACATCAAATCATTGCCTTGATCCTCATCTTCTAGTCTCCAGAGTGATGGGAAATAAAGGCTCAACTGTAAGCCTCCCTTTGAGCTTCACTGTAGCACCTGCACAGACCAGGACATGAAGGATGAGAGTACAGGTGAGGGGCCAGGCCTGAGGCTCCCTGGGAGGAGGGCAGCTTAGAGTGGCTTAGTTGTCACTGTCCCCAAGGGCTTAACCCAGAACCTGGTCTGAGCCAGCCTCAGGATGGGAACAATAACTCTGACCCATGAGTGTCTTTGGGCACACCCACTGTCTTGTTTCCTCTGTGTCCCTAGATTTCTAGTCTGGCTGGAGGGTCTCTACTTATCAATGCCCCTTCTTTTCAGGGCTAGGTTTATTCTTTCTGTGGACTGAGGTCTTGGTGAGAAGTAGATTGGAGCTAGCCTGTGGTATCTGCGACTCAGTTTACTTGCCTGTATAATAGAGAGGCCCCTATCCCTTTGAAAGGTCAGAAGACAAATGGAGAATCCTCAATACCCTACTTATCTCTAAGGAAACCCTAAATGGTAGGAGAAGCACATCTTGCCTCGTGTGAACGAGTCATGCATGAGAAGCACCTGACCCAGGTCACACAGAGGAACCTGAGCCTGCACCTAGCTGTCTGCTTCTTTCCTCTCATTCACTCCTGTCCTGCCCTCCACCAGCATGGCTTATGTGCCCTGCTACCTTGGATCTGGCTGGATTGGGCTGGGCTGGGGCTGGGGCTGGGCTGGGCTGGGGCTGGGCTGGCTGGGCAGGGGCTGGGCTGCCCTGGGCTGGGGCTGGCTGGGGCTGGGCTGGCTGGGCTGGGGCTGGGACTGGCTGGGGCTGGGCTGGGGCTGGGGCTGGGCTGGACTGGGGCTGGGCTGGGCTTGGCTGTGTTGGGGCTGGGACTGGGCTGGGCTGGGCTGGGCTGGGCTGTGCTGGGCTGGGCTGTGGATTTTGAGGGCAAAAGGTCTGTACACGTTTGATATGGACGTAACTGTCAGTTGCTCCTAGAGCTATCAGCTTGATTGCGTGTATTTATCCACTGTTCAGCTCAGAAGTGGTGATGGCCACACAATCCGATATCTGCCAAGGCCTGGACGCCGACACTTTTATCTCTCTCACAGCACAAAGCAATCCACAGAGTCAACCCAACAGTTTTTTTCTCTTCTTCATTCACAAACTCCCTTTATGGGCCACCTGTCATTTCACAGATCAACCACCAGATGGTGCCAAAGGGCCAAGTGTGGAGTACAGGCCCTGGAGTCCTCATTGGACCCAGTTTTCTGGGCTTTTGGGGTGGCTGGCAGGGGATAGCAGTGGGTGGTCATTCTGGGTCTGGTGCAGCAGATATAGCTGGCTAACCTGTCTCAAGATCTGTCCAGGTAGGAAATGAGGATAGACACACAGGCTATGACTCAGGCATTGATGGATCCTGAGCTGGGGGACCAAGACCTGTGCTAGAAGTTAACTCTGTCATACTCTCTAGTGTCACATTCCTGTTAACCCCAGTGACACACTGAGCTCAGCTGTCACCAGGAAACTTTTCCTGACTGTCTGAGTTCACGTCATTTCCTACAGTCTCCTCTGCATCAGGTACTGGCTTCCTATGGGAAAAGCCTACTTTTCACTTTGGGTATCTGCTGAGGATTCCTGCATGGGTCTGTGCCCTTGTGTGCATGGAACAGACTAATGAGACCTAATGAACCAGTGGCATGGGCCAGGAGATGGTGGCCTGACTCAGAGAGGGGAGCCTGCTTGACAGACAGTGAGGCTTCTAAGAGTGGCTGCATGGACATCCCTTCCACCGTGGTTCTTCACCCTGTGTCAGCCCTTGGAAAGTAAGACAGGGCTGGGGAATTCCACCATTTGGGTCAGCTTGTAGCTGCTACCACCACTAGCATAGAGCTAGGATAGGAAGAGACCCCTGGGACCATGGCTCACACCCAGCCAGACCAGAGTGACTTCTCATCCCAGCCTACAGCCCAGTCCATGGCCCCAGAAGGCCCCACAGGAAACCCTTCAGGGTCTGAATGGTTGCAAATCTCTGCTCTGCAGCCCGCCTTCACCCCTTATTGTTAGGAAGGTCTCCCCAACTTCCACCCATGGAGTAGGTATGTTGGGTCCCATCAGCCAAGCTGGATCTCAGGAACCACCAGCAGATCTGGGGTCTCTTATTGGCCTGGAGCTTTGCACAAAGGCCAAGCTCACTGCTTCACATGCCATCCTGTCTCCTCTCATGTCAGCATTGCTGTAATCACAGGTGCCCACTGCCATGCCTGGCTTCTTACATGGGTTCCTGTGACCCAAACTCAGGTCCTTGTGTTTCTGAGGCCAGTGCTTTACGGACTGGGCCACCACCCCCATCTTCTTCATTTGCACTTTGGTTAGAAATAACTTTTAAAGTTGACCAATTCCCTGACTCTATAAAGTGCAGTAACTCTATAAGCTGTATGGGTACTTTCAAAATCTGCTAACAGGAGCCATTTCATTGGGTTTTCTTATTAAAAGAAGGTCCTGGTCTCTCAGTGTCAGCTCCTTTCCTAGCAGCTCCCAGTAGCAAAACTGCACTGCTGTGCAGCTGCTGCCTCTGTCTGCCAGGGACTGTTTGTAGGAGTCATATGTAGGAGGGCAGAGGGGTCTGAGCACTGTGGGACCGCCACCCTACACACACACAGACAGAGAGAGAGAGAGAGAGAGAGAGAGAGAGAGAGAGAGAGAGAGAGAGAGAGCGAGAGCCTGGCTTTTCACTCTAGCTCTCTGTTGTGAGGTCAGGAGAAAGTAGGGAGACCGACCCTGGGACAGCTTCTCCTGTGCTGTGGCCATCCCTTACACACCATCACACCATCCTATCACAGGCCTTCCTTCACTGGACCCTGCTGGGCTCACCACCCACTGGGGTTCCCTCCACATCATCTACCTCTCAACATACACTTCAGGGCTCCTCTGTAGAGCGGTACATTCGAGATCAAAATCCCTAGCTCTATGCAACACCACTAATGGACTACCTTTCAAGACTCCTGGCCTGCGTCTTTGCCAACTTTGTCCCAACACCCTCTCTGTAACCCTCTCCAACACCTACCACGAGGTACCAAGTCCCTTAGACTTCAGTTCTTCTCTCTGTTCTTTGCAACTCCCTCACTTTCACTTTGCAGAACCGAAGTGAGCTCCATGATATCTCTCTCTCTCTCTCTCTCTCTCTCTCTCTCTCTGTCTCTGCTCTTTATCTCTGCCTCTGTCTCTGAATCTATCTGTCTCTGTCTCTCTGTCCCACTGTCCCTCTGTCTCTGTGTCTCTGTCTCTGTCTCTGTGTCTCTGTCTCTCTCTCTGTCTCTCTCTGTCTCTCTCTCTCTGTCTCTCTGTTTCTCTCTCTCTCTGTCTGTCTCTCCTGTCTCTCTCTCTCTGTCTCTCTCTGTCTCTCTCTGTCTCTCTCTCTCTCTCTCTCTCTCTGTCTCTCTCTGTCTCTGTCTCTCTCTCTCTCTCTCTCTCTCTCTCTGTCTCTCTCTCTGTCTCTCTCTCTCTCTCTCTCTCTCTCTCTCTCTCCCCCCAACCTCATCTTTACAGTGATTACAGTCAGGAATCCTGACTCTAGCTACAAGACATGGTCCCCGGCTACTCCGCTTCTTGGATTCAGGACCGTGGACAGGTCACAGACCCGGTTAACTGGCAGGTAGAAGACCTTCCGTGGGGTAGAAGACACCAGTGGTCACCTCAGTCTCACCCCGGGGTCTGAATGTGTGTCAATATGCTGGCTAAAACAATTCTTACAACCGAGTGAGGTTCCCTGACCTGATGGTTTTCCTTGTTAAACCAGAGGCTGAGTCGGAAGAAAGGGGCGGGGGGTTGGGGGGGATTGGAGCACAGCTCTGCCTTGGGTTTGTTGAGGTGCGGGTAGAGCCAGGAACTGTGAGCATTAGGAAGGGAGGCGGGAGCTGTCCGCGGTGCTGAAAAGCGCGCTCAGTGACTAATCCCTCTGTCTGAGCTGGCCGCTGGGAAGTAAAAAGATTTGCTTGGGGCAGCCAGGAATGAATTTTCATTTTCAGCTTCAGCCAGCACATTTTGTTCTGTCATTTACCTGGCCCTCTGCCGGTGATGTGACGTTGGTTGCACAGCTCTTTCTCCTGCCTGTCCAATCCCTTGGACAACTGTTCTGCCATTCCCTACCCCTCCACACCAGCAGGCGTCCCCTAACTTATTAATGTTTCCCCCAGAGCCGTGGATGGAACGAACCATATCACAGGATTCCCACTGCATGCCTGCTCTTTCCACGGTCTCTGTAAGCAGTCTTGGAAGCCCCATCTCATGGCCCCATCTCAGACCAAGCAGAATGCGGACCATGGATGGAAAGAATAGAAACTGTAGCCTGCATTCACAGGAGTTAACTGGCTTAAACTCTTGCCTGAATTCGAGTCCCATCATTCATGTGTGACTTTGTGGGTTTTTTTTTTCCATCTGAAACTCAGTTTTCTCATCTGGTAAATGGAATTAATGGCCAAGTCCTCGTGGTATTGCTGTTGAAGTGTCTGCCTGCCTCAGGACAAAAGCCCAGTGAAGAACCACTGATTTTCTTTTGCTGAAAATAAAATCTGAAGAATTTCAGACATTGAGATAATCTAGTGTACACCCGCTACCCCCAGTTTGTGTTCAGGGAAACTGAAGCCAGCCAGTTAGAAGGAACCCATGCACATAACCCATGCACAGATCAAGGGAGGATCTCAAAATCAAGAAGATACAGCTAGTTCAAGATATCTGATGTGGTTGGATCATGGGCTGCCAACAGCATGAAGGACACAATTTCCCCATTTTGTTGAGAAACATAACCTTGATTGAAGCCCCCCCCCGCCAAAGGTTCCCATATCTTCTCCACCTGTTCCTCTCTCAACCACCTTGCTAGGTTGCTATCCCCAATATTTCATTTTCTGTATGAGAAATTGAGGCTCAAAAGACCTTGGAGCTTGGTGCATGGCCCCCAGTATCTCCCTGTAGGCTTGGTGGGTCCATGAGAGATGAGAAGACAGCTCAGAAGCCAGCCTCTCAGGAGTATGCTTGGAAGTGCAACATCCCCTTACCTGTCTTACCTTACCCCTTGCCAGTCCTCTATGGCCCCTCTGATTCTAACAGGCTTCAAGCACCATCTCTGAGAGAGAAGATAAGGGATGCTGAACATCAAAACCAAAAAATCAGTTGCTTAAGACGTGGAGTTCAGGCCAGCGGGAAGATGCTGGGGAGAGAAAGGCCTAGCAGGGCTGTGTAGAGAGAGCGGGACTATGGGAGATATGAGATGTGGGGTGTGAGGTTTGGGTGATATAATGGGGAGAGAAAAGGCTGAGTAGGGACACTAGGGACCTGAGGAGCACTTGGCCATCTGAAAGCATCTTCAGGTCTGGCTAGAACATTGAGGCCCTTTGGATTCCATCCAGGGCCCTTGAATTCAGGTCTTACCCCCACTGCTCGAGCTCTGGGCTTGGTGACTGGGGTGGTGATGATCTGACCTCAGGACTCTGCATCTGGATGCCAGAACTGAGAGCACTGAGTTCTGAGGACATAAGGGAACTGGGGTGATTCTTGTTCAGTGTCAGCACTGGCTTAATCAGCTTGTGGGCCTATCTAGTCCTTCTGGTCTACCTGTATCTACTGGTCATGTCTTTGTCTGTGAACTTGGCGTGTACCAAGTTTGTAAGACTAGGTGTAAAGTCACTGTACCCAGACTCAGTTTACTGGGGAGAGTCAGAAAAAAAACAAAACAAAACAAAGAACAGGAAGGAGGAAATTTGGTTATCAGCAAGTAGTATAAAATAAAAACAAAAGCAAACTTTTAGGGTTGGGGATGTATCTTGGTTGGTAGTGTACTTGCCTACAACCCGCAAAGCCCCAGGTTCAATCTCCAGCAATGCATAGTGGCACATGTCTGTAATCCCAGAACTTGATTGGTGGAGGCAAGAGGATCAAATTATCCTAACACCTAACATCCTGAGACCAGCCTGAAACACAGCAACTCCCAGCTTTATGGTTGGGTAGGGAAGAGGAATTGAGAGTCAAGTCTCAAGGAGAGCTGGGGGTGGGGGGACCTTCCTAAAGAGCTGATGATGAGCAGAGACCTAGGTACAGTTAGGGAGGGAAGATTTAGCTGGGGAAAGTGGATGTGAAATCCTGTGCTGGTCAGGAGCCTGGTGCCCTGGAAAGGAGACCAGACAGGCTGTAGTAAGGAGGGAGCTGCATGGGTGGCAGAAGTCTTCTGGGCCCCTGCGAGGTGCATTTACTTAAGACTTTTCTATTCCCTTGTTCATCTGTGAATTCAGCTTGAGCCCACTAACCTTAAAACATCAGAACAGGCAGGGGCCCCAGAGGTGCCTGGAAGTGAGGAATGCCCAATGTTGAGAGGTCAACTGGAGTCTCGAGACAGAAAATGATAAGGACAAAAATCATAGTGCAAATTCAAAATGCTGCCATTTAAGATCATGACTGTACATGATCATGTCCATCCAAGTGATGGAAAAGCAACCGAAGACAGTGCATTGTGGGGCAGTGGGACAGTACCACCATCACTGGGGACCCCAATTCCTTCTAATTTGTTTACTATCAACCTCATGACCCAAGGTGGCTGCCCCAGCTGCAGTCATCAAGCCTGTCTTTTGAAAAAATGCCCCAGAGTTGTAATTATACTGTGTTGGCTGAATTTCGTCATGTGATTATACTGAGCTGCAAAGGAGGCTGGGAAATGTAGTTTTGAATCTGAGAAGCCATCTACTTTACCCAAAGGTCAGGAGTGGCATTAACCAGAAAGGTAAGAAGAGGCAATGAGGGACAGGTGATCATGCCCACCATGGAGATTCACGAGTCTTTTCACTGTGCAGTCCCTGCATCTGCCCTCAGTGTAATCAGCATTGGGCAGGAAGAAGAAAGAGCCAATGTGGGGTGGCTCTGAGGAGAGGGCATGAAAGCATTGAGAACAAGAGGGAACAGAGAGAGGAGGTGCACAAAGAGCATCCTGGCCCTGAGCCTGGGCCAGAGGGACATCACTGCTACTTCCTTCTAGGACAGGGAATAGTGAGCTAGCTTTGGATGACTCCCTGTTCCCAGTGGAAAGACTGGCATGTTGATGTGATCTCACTGTGACAAAGGGTGAGAGCAGGGGATGCCAGCCCTGTCCAGTCTCCATCCCATGGTTTCCTCTGGCTCTGTACTGTCAGTTAGACAAGGACAACATTCCTGGTGGGTCTGACTTGGTCACTGTCTTCTAAATGGCACTGAGCAGGGAGGTCCTCTTCTTATCCTTCCTCATCTCCTCTCCATTTCTGCTTCTGTCTCTCTGTCCCTCTATCCTCTGTCCCTCTGTCTTTCTGTCCCAGTCTTTCAAATCCTTCAAATGGCTCGTCTTTCCTGTCCTCTCCTCCTTCCTCCTGGCCCTTGCTCTTCCTCTCCCCTTCCTGAAAATTCTTTGCCCTCTCCCCCTCCTTTCCTGAATAACTGAACACTCCCATCCTCTAGTACCCCCACAGCCCAGACCTTACTCTCTGGGGACCCCACTGGGACAAAGGACAATAGAGGACAGCTTGAGCAGGTCACCTTGGTCTTAGCCTCTCTGACTTCACGTCCAGCTCCAGCGTTAGGAGTCAGGATGTCAGATGTCACGGCATACCTTTTAGGTGTGATCACCTACCTCTTACCACCTGCACCTACTAACCTGTGACTCCAGTACCCCCAAGATAAGGATAAGGATCTGAGGCTTCCAAGCTCCATTCGCACATGACGACCTGTCTGTATGGACTGAGTTCTCCCAATCCAGCCTCATCTACTGTTTATCACCATGTCAGAATTGTTTGAAATTGACTGGGAGAGATGGTCAGGAGGACAAGCTTTTGTCTGTCCTTGATCTGCTCTGTCTCTGAGCTCCTGGACCCTTGGGTCTCTGGTTGCCTACCCTCTAAGTGGCTCAGGCTAGAACTTCCAGCAGGGCTTAGCAGGCAGGCCTCAGCCCGCTCCCCTGTAACCTAGCTCTGCAGCTTCTCAGCTCTTGGGCTGCTAGGCCTCCTCTCTTTAAATAGCCTCCTGTTGCTCCCCAACCACAGCCCTGCACCCACAGATGCTCGCCCACAATGGAGCATCCAGAGCACACGTGACCTCCCACAAGGCTGTGGGGGTGTGGGGACATCGACAACCATGTTGTTGTGGAGTAAAGGCGGTGGAGATGGCAGAGATGTGGTCTGGACACAGCCTGGGGATGTGGTGGTGGTAGTGGTGATTCCCAACATATTGTCCCGCAGTGTAGACACAGCTGACATAGATATCACAGGCATGCTGTAAGAAAAAAACACCATTAACACTGAGCAAGATGAGGCCGGCCTACTAACAGCCTCCGACTAGACAGAGACCTACCACCCTGCACCCACCCCATCCCCCACCCCTGATTGAATTCCCATCTCCACTCCCTTTCCCAGCAGATGCTGCTCCTCACTGCCACACTAGACCAACCTGGAGCAATCACTCCGGACAGCATGCAGAGAACAGGCTTCTTGGGTCCCCTGAGCTGGAAAATCCTGTGCTGGCCTCTGTGTTCACAAGGCCTTCCTAAGGACTCCAGCGCCTCCTAGTGGCAGCTATGCACTGGTGCTGTCAGCTTTCTTTTCCCACAGGAGTGGCATGCCTTGGTGTTTGGGCAGCTGGCTGTTCCCATTACTGGATCAGTGACTGACTAGGGCAGGTCACAGGGGTTTAGAAGGTGCTTGTGATGTTTCTCATGCTGAGTGGAGGGGTGCAAGCCTTCATATTTCAGGAACCAACATATTCTTTAAAATGTGCCTATGGGGGGCTGGAGAGATGGCTCAGTGGTTAAGAGCACTGACTGCTCTTCCAGAGGTCCTGGGTTCAATTCCCAGCAAACACATGGTGGCTCATAGCCATCTGTAATGAGATCTGATGCCCTCTTCTGGTGTGTCCGAAGATAGTGACAGTGCATATATATTAGATAAATAAATCTTTAAAAAAAAATGTGCCTATGGCCACAGCTCCCTGCTCCCAAACCCCATGGGAGAGAGAGCTCATTGCTCAGATGTGTGGGCAACCCTGAGACTGCAGGGTAGGGGAGACCACCACTTCTGCCCATCTTTGCCCACATCCCTGGCCCAAAAGGAAACTGTATAGGGCCTCTGGGCACAGGAAGATAGGGACAGTCAAGCTGCAGGAGCCCTGCGGTCCAGACTGCACCTGGATCTGAACGAACCTGGTCAAACAGCTCCCTGCACTCAAATCCCATGAGAGGGAGAGCTAGACCTTCAGAGGGGCAGACACGCCTGGAAAACCAGAGGAGACTACTCTCTGCCCACATTTCTGACTTTAGAGGAAAACACCTAAAGCCATTAGGGCCCCCTGTGCACAGGGACCCAGAAGTAGGGGCAAGCCCTTCTAGTTGCTGCTCTCGTGGAGAGCTGAAACCCAGATACGAGGAGCGACTTCAAGCCCAAGACCAGAGGTAAGACCAACTTTTCTGCTCCAAGTGACCTGCTTGGTGGACTCAGGACACACAGCCACAGGAACAACTGAAAGCCAGTGAACAGGAACAATCACACACCTGAAAGAAGAACACTCTGTTCCCATAACTGGCTGAGAGAAAACAGGAAAACAGGTCTTCAGCACTCCTGACACACAGGCTTATAGGACAGTCTAGTCACTGTCAGAAATAGCAGAACAAGGTAACCAGAGACAACTTGATGGCAAGAGGCAAGCACAGGAACCCAAACAACAGAAACCAAGACTACATGGCATCATCGGAGCCCAATTCTCCCACCAAAGCAAACACTGAATATCCAAACACACCAGAAAAGCAAGATCTAGATTTAAAATCACATTTGATCATGCTGATAGAGGACTTTAAGAAAGACATATAGAATTCCCTTAGAGAAATGCAGGAAAACACAAGTAAACAAGTAGAAGCTTGTTTAGAGGAAACACAAAAATCCCTGAAAGAATTCCAGGAAAACACAATCAAACAGGTGAAGGAATTGAAAATGGAAATAGAAACAATAAAGAAAGCACAAAGGGAGACAACCCTGGATATAGAAAACCAAAGGAAGAGACAAGGAGCCATAGATACGAGCATCACCAACAGAATACAAGAGATAGAAGAATCTCAGGAGCAGAAGATTCCATAGAAATCATTGACACAACTGTCAAATATAATGTAAAAGTGAAAAAGCTACTGGCCCAAAATATACAGGAAATCCAGGACATAATGAGAAGATCAAATCTAAGGATAACAGGAATAGAAGAGAGTGAAGACTCCCAACTCAAAGGACCAGTAAATATCTTCAACAAAATCATAGAAACCTAAAGAAAGAGATGCCCATAAACATACAAGAAGCCTACAGAACAGCAAATAGATTGAACCAGAAAAGAAACTCCTCCCATCACATAATACTCAAAACACCAAATGCACAAAAAAAGAAAGAATGTTAAAAGCAGTAAGGGGAAAAGGTCAAGTAACATATAAAGGCAGACCTATCAGAATTACACCAGACTTCTCACCAGAGACTATGAAGGCCAGAAGATCCTGAAGAGATGTCATACAGACCCTAAGAGAACACAAATGCCAGCCCAGGTTACTCTATCCAGCAAAACTCTCAATTAACATAGATGGAGAAACCAAGATATTCCATGACAAAAACAAATTTACACAATATCTTTCTACAAATCCAGTGCTACAAAGGATAATAAATGGTAAAGCTCAACACAAAGAGGCAAGCTACACCCTAGAAAAAGCAAGAAACTAATCGTTTTGCAACAAAACAAAGACAAGCACACAACATAATCTCACCTCCAAATATGAAGATAACAGGAAACAACAATCACTATTCCTTAATATCTCTTAACATCAATGGACTCAATTCCCCAATAAAAAGACACCAATTAACAAACTGGATATGCAATGAGGACCCAGCATTTTGCTGCCTACAGGAAACACACCTCAGAGACAAAGACAGACACTACCTCAGAGTAAAAGGCTGGAAAACAACTTTTCAAGCAAATGGTCTGAAGAAGCAAGCTGGAGTAACCATTCTAATATCGAATAAAATAGATTTTTAACCAAAAGTCATCAAAAAAGATAATGAAGGACACTTCATATTCATCAAAGGAAAAATCCAACAAGATGAACTCTCAATCCTAAATATCTATGCCCCAAATTTAAGGGCACCTACATACATAAAAGAAACCTTACTAAAGCTCAAAGCACACATTGCACCTCACACAATAATGGTAGGAGATTTCAACATCCCTCTCTCATCAATGGACAGGTCATGGAAACAGAAATTAAACAGAGACATAGACAGACTAACAGAAGTTATGAACCAAATGAACTTAACAGATATTTATAGAGCATTCTATCCTAAACAAAAGGATATACCTTCTTTCCACTACCTCATGGTACTTTCTCCAAAATTAACCATATAAATGGGCACAAAACAGGCCTCAACAGATACAGAAAGATAAAAATAATCCGATGCGTCCTATCAGACCACCACGGGCTAAAGCTGGTCTTCAATAACGATAAAGAAAGAATGCCAAAATATACATGGAAGTTGAGCAACGCTCTATTCAATGATAACCTGGTCAAGGAAGAAATAAAGAAAGAAATTAAAGACTTCTTAGAACTTAATGAAAATGAGGGTACAACATACCCAAACTTATTGGGACACAATGAAAGCTGTGCTAAGAGGAAAACTCATAGCTCTGAGTGCCTGCAGAAAGAAACAGGAGAGAGCATATGTCAGCAGCTTGACAGCACACCTAAAGTCTCTAGAACAAAAAGAAGCAACACACCCAGGAGGAGTAGAAGGCAGGAAATAATCAAACTCAGAACTGAAATCAACCAAGTAGAAACAAAAGGACTATACAAAGAATCAACAGAACCAAAAGCTGGTTCTTTGAGAAAATCAACAAGATAGATAAACCCTTAGCCAGACTAACCAGAAGACACAGAGAATGTGTCCAAATTAACAAAATCAGAAGTGAAAAGGGAGACATAACAGCAGAATCAGAGGAAATTCAAAAAAATCATCAGATCTTACTACAAAAGCCTATATTCAACAAAACTTGAAAATCTGGAGGAAATGGACAATTTCCTAGACTGATACCAGGTACTGAAGTTAAATCAGGAACAGATAAACCATTTAAACAATCCCATAACTCCTAAAGAAATAGAAGCAGTCATTAAAAGTCTCCCAACCAAAAAGAGCTAAGGTCCAGATGGGTTCAGTGCAGAATTCTATCAGACCTTCATAGAAGACCTCATACCAATACTATCCAAACTATTCCACAAAATTGAAACAGATGGAATGCTACCGAATTCCTTCTATGAAGCCACAATAACTCTTATACCTAAACCACACAAAGACCCAACAAACAAAGAGAACTTCAGACCAGTTTCCCTTATGAATATCGACACAAAAATACTCAATAAAATTCTTGCAAACCAAATCCAAGAACACATCAAAACAGTCATCCATCATGATCAAGTAGGCTTCATCCCAGGTATGCAGGGATGGTTTAATATATGGAAAACCATCAACGTAATCCACTATCTAAACAAACTGAAAGAACAAAACCACATGATCATTTCATTAGACATTGAGAAAGCATTTGACAAAATTCAACACCCCTTCATGATAAAAGTCCTGGAAAGAATAGGAATTCAAGGCCCATACCTAAACATAGTAAAAGCCATATACAGCAAATCAGTTGCTAACATTAAACTAAATGGAGAGAAACTTGAAGCAATCCCACTAAAATCAGGGACTAAACAAGGCTGTCCACTCTCTCCCTACTTATTCAATATAGTCCTCGAAGTCCTAGCCAGAGCAATCAGACAACAAAAGGAGACCAAAGGGATACAGATTGGAAAGGAAGAAGTCAAAATATCACTATTTGCAGATGATATGAGAGTATATTTAAGTGATCCCAAAGGTTCCACCAGAGAACTACTAAACCTGATAAACACCTTCAGCAAAGTGGCTGGGTATAAAATTAACTCAAATAGATCAGTAGCATTCCTCTACACAAAAGAGAAACAAGCTGAGAAAGAAATTAGGGAAACGACACCCTTCAGAATAGTCCTAAATAATATAAAATACCTTGGTGTGACTTTATCCAAGCAAGTGAAAGATCTATATGATACGAACTTCAAGCCTCTGAAGAAAGAAATTGAAGATCTCAGAAGATGGAAAGATCTCCCATGCTCATGGATTGGCAGGATTAATATAGTAAAAATGACCATTTTACCAAAATCGATCTACAGATTCAATGCAATCCCCATCAAAATTCCAATCCAAATCTTCATAGAGTTAGACAGAACAATTTGCAAATTCATCTGGATTAGCAAAAAACCCAGGAGAGCTAAAACTATCCTCAACAATAAAAGGACTTCCAGGGGAATCATTATCCCTGAATTCAAGCAGTATTACAGAGCAATAGTGATAAAAACTGCATGGTATTGGTACAGAGACAGGCAGATAGACCAGTGGAATAGAATTAAAGACCCAGACATGAACCCACACACCTATGGTCACTTGATTTTTGACAAAGGAGCCAAAATCATCCAATGGAAAAAAGAGCATTTTCAGCAAATGGTGCTGGTTCAACTGGAAGTGAGCATGTAGAAGAATGCAGATCGATCCATTCTTATCACCCTGTACAAAGCTTAAGTCCAAGTGGATCAAGGACTTCCACATCAAACCAGACACACTCAAACTAATAGAAGAAAAGTGGGGAAGAATCTCAAACACATGGGCACTGGAGAAAATTTCCTGAATAAAACACCAATGGCTTATGCTCTAAGATCAAGAATCGACAAATGGGATCTCATAAAACTACAAAACTTCTGTAAGTCAAAGGACACTGTTGTTAGGACAAAATGGCAACCAACAGATTGGGAAAAGATCTTTACCAATCCTACAACTGATAGAGGGCTTATATCCAAAATATACAAAGAACTCAAGAAGGTAGACTGCAGGGAGAGAAATAACCTTATTTAAAATGGGGTTCAGAGCTAAACAAAGAATTTACAGCTGAGGAATATCGAATGGCTGAAGCACTTAAAAAAATGTTCAACATCTTTAGTCATAAGGGAAACAACCCCGAGATTCTACCTCACACCAGTCAGAATGATCAAAAACCGGATCAAAAACTCCGGTGACAGTAGATGTTGGTGAGGATGTGGAGAAAGAGGAACACTCCTCCATTGTTGGTGGGATTGCAGACTGGTACAACCATTCTGGAAATCAGTCTGGAGGTTCCTCAGAAAACTGGACATTGCACTACCTGAGGACCCAGCTATACCTCTCTTGGGCATATACCCAAAAGATGCTCCAACATACAACAAAGACACATGCTCCACTATGTTCATAGCAGCCTTATTTGTAATAGCCAGAAGCTGGAAAGAACTTAGATGCCCTTCAACAGAGGAATGGATACAGAGATTGTCATACATCTACACAGTGGAATATTACTCAGCTATCAAAAACAATGACTTTATGAAATTCATAGGCAAATAGATGGAACTGGGAAATATCATCGTGAGTGAAGTAACTCAATCACAGAAAAACACACATGGCATGCACTCATTGATAAGTGGCTATTAGCCTAAATGCTCGAATTACCCTAGATGCACAGAACACATGAAGCTCAAGAAGGATGACCAAAATGCGAATGCTTCACTCCTTCTTTTAAAGGGGAACTCCCGTTAGGAGGGGATAGGGAGGCAAAGTTTAGAACAGAGGCTGAAGGAACACCCATTCAGAGCCTGCCCCACACATGGCCCATACATATACAGCCACCAAACTAGATAAGATGGATGAAGCAAAGAAGTGCAGGCCGACAGGAACTGGATATAGAGACACAGCCAGAATATGGCAAATACATAGGCAAATGCCAGCAGCAAACAATTGAACTGAGAATAGGATCCCCGCTGAAGGAATCAGAGAAAGACTGAAAGAGCTGAAGGGGCTTGAGACCTCATATGAACAACAATGCCAACCAACCAGAGCTTCCAGGGACTAAGCCACTACCCAAAGACTATACATGGACTGATTCTAGGTCCAACTGCAATGAATATCTTAGTAAGGGCACCAGTGGAAGGGGAAACCCTTGGTCCTGCCAAGACTGGACCCCTAGTGAAAAGGATTCTTGGAGGGAGGGCAGTAATGGGGGGAGGATAGAAAGGGGAACACCCTTATAGAAGGCGAGTGGGAGGGGTTAGGGGGATGTTGATCTTGAAACCGGGAAAGGGAATAACATTTGAAATATAAATAAGAAATACCCAATTTAATAAAGATGAAAAAAATTAAAAATTGTGCCTATGTTGGCACATTCTTCTGTATGTTCCTTTCCTAATAAAAAGTAAAAATAGCAAAGTGAAGCCCAAGATGGAAAATAGAAGCCACATTCCTGCTGACCAATCGAGCAGGCACTCTGGCCTTCTGCCTGCACAACTTGGCAGACAGCCAAGGAACAGCCCCAGGCTTGGTGGCCTGGGTAGGTGGGACTTGGGGTCTTGGGATAAGGAGAGTCCATGGTCTAGATAGATACCCTGCCCATCTCTACCTTTCGGTGCCTCTGACCCTAGTTCTGTGCTCCCATCCCTGGGGACAAAGGTGGTGGTTTTGAGTGCTTGTTTAGGGACAAAAGTCTCCTTAGATGGCTGGCTTTTAAAAAGCAGGCTACCAGCATCCACAGCCAATAGCTGCAAGTGGGCAGGCTGACCAGGAGGAGTAGGGAAGGGCAGATCTCCAACAGCCTTGGGATCTCTCTACCCTGTGCATGCTGTAATGTGAACAGAGACAGAACAGAAAGAGTTACATGGCGAGGCAGCATTCCTAGAGTGAGCCGGATAGTCTGGACATGTTGTTTTGTTTGAGACACGGTCTCGCTATGTAGCCCAGGCTGGTCTGGAACTTGCCATGTAGACCAGACTGACCTCAAACTCACAGAGGACTTCCTGCTTCTACCTCCTAAGCAATGGGATTAAAGGCACTCGCTACCATGTCTGACAAGAACACCCTTCCTTGTTCCTCTGGGAATCAGAGAACTGTATTCTCCTGGAAAAAGTCCCACCTTCCAAGCCAGGCTTTCCCTAACTTTGGAGTAAGGAAAACACCCAGAATGTGCATGCGCACTTGCTGTCCAGGCCACCCAGAGCAGCCTCATGGCACACAAGCTGGAACACACCATCATCCTTCTACGGGGAGATTCCTTCTCTCTGTTTCCTTTTATAGCTATATCAGAAAATGCAGCCCTGACCCCTGAGCTGTTGTTTGCCACTGGTGTTTATATAGCATGTGAACCACCCGGCCTTTATCAGGTTTCCCCTTGAGCACTTGAGAACTTTTCTAGAGAATGCACCATTTACCCAGGAGACTAAGTTTCGACACTGCTTACTTTTCCTCAATGAAGCTCGGGAATAGTTTGCCAGTGATGAGTTTTGACTGCTGGCCCTGTAACCTTTGGGCTTATAAATAAAACGGGAGTCACTTTTGAATGACATGGAAGTCGAAGCATCTCAGCTTGGCTACTGTGAGGTAAGAGGAACTTACAGGCTGGCCACTTTCTTAGTTTGCTACCACCAAGGAAAGTGGCTCTGCCCCCCCTCCCCCATCGTGCCTTTCAATGTCTGTGGTGGCATATAGATTTAGCAAGGCATTATTTACAAGATGTCAGAAAAATGAAACATCTTTCTGTATTCCCAGAAGAAATTTGCACAGCTGCTACTCAGTTAAAAGGTCCCCTGAGATTGCAATCAGCCCTCTCCCTGCTCAAAGCTCTTAGCCCTGAAGCCAAGCCTGGACCTTGGATGAGTCAGAAGCCCAAGTCCTCCAATGCCAAGCTCCTGCCTCCTGCCTAGCCTGTCTGCTGCCTACTCTTATATTGGGAGCTCCCAGACCTTCAATGGTTCCCCACCTGAAAGCTCTTGTATTCAGTCTGTCATTCATGGTTTGTCACTGCTGCTTCTAGCATATGTTCCTCTTAGTCATTATCTTGTTCAGTCTCTTTGTCCATATGCTTACACAGTTATCTGTCCATCCATATACCCATCCATCTGTCCATCTATCATCTTATCCATCTGCTCCTTTATTCCTCCCTCCATCCACTCATCCACCCATCCATCCATCTGTCCATTCACCCACCCACCCTCCCATCTATCCACCCACCCATCTACTCATCTATTCCCCTATCTACCTATTTACTTGTCCATCCACCTGTCCACCAAGCTATCTACCCATCCATTTGTCCATCCATCCATCTGTCCAGCCATCCAATCAGCCATCTGGACCCCTATCTACCTACCTACATATCCCATCTACCTGTCCACACATCTATCCATCTACTCGTTTATCTATCCACCCACCTACTCACCAATTTACCCTCCCATTTATCTTTCCAGTGATCTTACCATTCAACTGCACATCTAC
Source organism: Rattus rattus (assembly GCF_011064425.1). Taxonomy (NCBI): domain Eukaryota; kingdom Metazoa; phylum Chordata; class Mammalia; order Rodentia; family Muridae; genus Rattus; species Rattus rattus. Next base: position 67,251,310 of record NC_046158.1, read on the forward strand.
AACCCACCTATCCATTACTCATTCATCCACCTGGCTACCACATCAAGCCATCTACCCACTAACCCACCTATTTCTCCATCCATCTCTCCACCTGTTCACTCACAATCCACATATTTATCCATGCATCCATCTGTCTATCCATCCAGCCATCTAATCATCCACTCATCCATTCATCCATTTAGCATCCATCCATCTATTCATCCATCTATCCATCTATCCATCCACCCACCTATCAAACCATCCATCCATCCATCCATCCATCCATCCATCCATCCACTCACCTATCAAACCATCCATCCACCCATCAATCCATCCACCCATCCATCTATTCATCCATCCATCCATCCATCCATCCATCCATTCATCTATTCATCCATTTACCCATTCATCAAATAAACCATCTATCCATGCACCCACCTACCCATCCATCGATTTATCAACAAACCATCCATCCATCCATCCATCCATCCATCCATCAATCCATTCATTCTCTCTCCATCAGCCCACCTGTTTCTCCATCCATCACCCACTCACCCACATATCCATACATACCCATCCTGTCATTTGCCTACTCCATCCATCAATCCACTTATCTATCCATCCTCCCACACGTCTCCCCATCACATCTTTCCATTCATCCTCCAAGCATCATGCATACATGTGTGTCCATCTGTCCATCCAATTCTTCGGCATGGAGGAGACAGTGAGATTGAGCTTGCAGTTACTCACAGTTTTAGGAAGAAAGAAGGAAGGCAGGATTTCTGGTGTGAATGTCAGATTTGATGTGAGGGGATAGATCAATCTCCAAAGTCAGAGCCATGTGTGGGCACTGAGGCAGGGAGTGGAGCTGAGGGTGGGCATGAGTCATCGGCAGGAGCTGAGGCATTTTGAGCCTCCCCTTCAAGCTGCAGCCCACAGTGTCTCCTCTCACTTCCCTTCCCCCAACACTGGTCTTCTATGGAGTCTTCTTATGACCCTCCCCCAGGCCCAGCCTCTCCTGAGGACTTCTGCTCTGCAGATCCTACTTGCTCATAGGGCTCTGGGACCGGCACAGAGAACAATCCAGAAGGTAAACAGAATTTCAGTAGAGAGGCTCTGACAATGTGCTCTGATTCCCTGAGAAAGAAGCAGAAAGACTGCAGGGAGGAAGGGATGTTTGAACTTAATGGCTGGGTGGAGTTTGGATATGTAGCATGATGGGAGAACATTCTAGAAGGAAGTCATTAAAGAATAAAAGACACAGGACAGTGTGAATGCAGGTGAGTCCAGCTGCAGGGCGGAGGAGGCAGAAGGAAGAGAAGGAGAGGGTGAGTAAGGACGGGGGAGGGGCACTGATTAGTCACTCAGCAAAGATCCTGTTCCCAGCTATAGACAGGGTGCTGGTGGATAGAGACACTGTTATCAGAGGGTAAAAGGCTGCCATCACTCCTGTGCAAGAGTCACTACAGGGGTTTGGGCTGAGGAGGGGCCTTGTTGCAAGGGCTGGGTTCCGTAAGTCAAATATTCTCCATATACAGGGTCCCCTCGGTCCCCACAACAACTTCTTCTGCCTCGGGCCTGTGTCCTTTTTCCTGGAGGTCCCCAGCAGCACCCAACGTGCTCTCCTATCCCTATCTTCAGCTTTCCTACTCTCCCAAGGGCACTGGAATCACCAGAAGGAAGAGCGTTGAGAGGTCCTTTCTTTGCATAAAATCTTCCATGGCTCCCCAGGGCTCTGGGCATAGACTCTAAGCCTCTGATCCTCAGTTGTACATATTTCCTCCCCAAAGCCTCCTGAGGCAGGTCTTCCAAGTCCTTAAAGGGTTCTGAGGTTTGTTTTGTTTTGTTTTGTTTTGTTTTCCCTGCCCAATTCTAAGCAGGCTCACCCTAGATAGTTCTCTTGGCAACACTTTCTGGGATCCACCAGTATCTTACCGGGTTTCTTTGCTGCAATAAAACACCATAATCAGAAGCAACTTGGGAAGGGCAGAATTTACATCTGCCCTTGTTACATCTTACAACTTTAGTCCATCACCCAGGGACGTCATGACAGGAACCTGAAGGCAGAAGCTATTGGAGAGGCCGTGGAGAAATGCTGGTCATTGGCTTGCTCCTCAAGGCTTACATGACCTATTTTATCTGAACACCCAGGACCACCAACCAGTCCAGGGGTGGCACCACCCCCAGTGAACTAGGCCCTCTCACATCAATTGTCAGTCAGGAAAATTCATCACAATCTTGCCTACAGATCAGTCTGGAGGGGGCATTTTCTCAGTTTAGGTTCCCTCGTCTAAAATGACTTAAGATGGTGTCAAATCAACATAAAACTACCCAGTACACCCAAGCCCTGTTAAGCATCCTCTTTTTTTTTTCTTTTCTTTTTTTCGGAGCTGGGGACCGAACCCAGGGCCTTGCGCTTGCTAGGCAAGCGCTCTACCACTGAGCTAAATCCCCAACCCCTAAGCATCCTCTTTAAACAACTCAGGCTCTTGTCTCCTGTTCTGTAGGTCACTCAGGGCTGTGAGCTCACGATCATGTTGTCTGCACAGCTCCCCATGATGCTGCCTTTGTGTCCCCAGCTCATGGAAGGGCAAAGGGTGGATGACAGCTGGACTTAGTGGAGTGGACAGTCTACAGTGGGGAGACTCCTGTGTACTTGGCAGCTCCCCAGGAGTTCAAGACTTCCAGGATTCCTGGCAGGTCTGCTCCATGAGACTGGCTCCAGTGGGTTAGAGGAGAAAGCAGGTACACTCTGCCAAGTGGCCGACAGTCCAACCAAGAGATCTGTGCCTAGCAGACGCTTGACCAGGAGGCCTGCAGCTTTGACCTCTGCACTCTGGGATGACTGGCCTGTCTGCCTTCTCCTCGCCCCTGGGAGCCTCCCGTACAGCTACTTTTATTTTCTTCTTGTTCAGTTGCTTGAGCAGCCTGTGTCCTTTTTCTGGCTTTAATTGGGCCATTTCCTGCTGCTACAAAGAGAGTTTTTTCTTTTTCTTTGGCTGAGGCACACTCCATCCTCAACACACACACATCACTGCCCATAGGAGCTTGAAACAGAGTCTGAGTGCAGGGAAAGTGGACAGAGATCTGAGCAGAAGAAAGACATGGAGAAAAGAAAATGGGGGAGAGGGAAGCAAAGGGAGTGAGAGAAGTACACAGCTCACTCCTCTTGGGTAAGGTGAGGGAAGCAGAGAGATGCACCCCACAGGGAGGGAGGTGGTCCCACAGACACAAGGCAGAAGGGCCAGGGTCTTGGGGGAGGCTGAGCTCCTGAGATCTCTGCTTCTCTGGACCTCCATCAATGTGTACGTGTGTGTGTGTGTGTGTGTGTGTGTGTGTGTGTGTGTGTGTGTGTGTGCATGTATGCTTTATGAGATGGTGTGTTCAGTGTGGGGTGTGCTTCTGTGTGTATGTACATGAGTGTGTGTGCTTGTCTGTGTGCGTGAGTATGTATAAGCATGTGTGTATGCGCGTGCACAGACTTCTCTCTGGACTTTGCGGGTGAACAGTGACAACAAGGTCAAGGCTGCTGCCCCAGCACGACTTGGGACTATCAGTGCCAGGGAAAGCTCAGCTCCATCCAGTCCAGTGCTTCCACAGAGCATCGCTGCACAGCTGAATGACAGGCTGGGCCAGTAACCGAGCAAAGGCAGCCAGCTGGGAAGCAAGGTTCTGGGTCAGTGGTGTGCGTGTGCCATCCCTGATATCTCCCTGGCCTGTCCCATTATCTCCAGTCACAGGGCCCTGCTGAGAGACTTGGAAGAAGCTTTTCACTCAGTTGGTTCAGGGTTCTAGGACTTATATGCTTCAGATGCCATATAAGGGAACTGGGGATAGACAGCAGGGGGGAGTGGAGTCTGAGACAAACTGGGGTGTGGCTGGAAGGGGCAGGTCCTTCAGAAGACAGGATGTTGGTCAAACAGTACAATGAGCAGGTCTGTCCCTGGGAACATTAGGGAAATCGAGGCTCAGAGTGGTGAGTGGTGAGACCAAGTTCACACTGATGCTTCTGGTAAGGGTGCTCCTTTTAGGAAAATAACTCAGACTGCAGAAAAACTGGGAGCTAGCCACTCCTTGTCTGAGGACAGTTAATTAATGGTAGAGGGAGGGGTAGCCTCAGAAGGATCTGAGGTGAGGCCTGTGGAACCCAAGCAAGGCCAAGATTTGCCAGGGAAAGCCACCAGCAGGGTGGGAAGACTCAGCCTCAAAGGCTCAAATCCCCTTTGGCCAGGCTCCAAAGGAGGGGCCCTGGTGAGCTAGTCTTCAAAATACAGCCATGGTGCTGTGACAACCTCTCTCCCACCATAGGTCTCCCACTTTCTCAGTTGGGAGGCCTCAGCCTGGCCCTAGCCAAGAAATTCCCTGGAATGTGTTGCCATCCCCAGAGCCTGGAAATGCCCAGCAGGCCTCATAGACAGCGACTTTTATTTCTGAGTCTCAGTTTCCCCCAAACTTTCTTTTCAGGTTGTCTCCTTCCTTGCACAACCACCTCATCGATACGCACCATTACAATAATCTGTATTGCAGCCTTCTCCTGGGAAACAGAGGTGGGGGGTCATGGGGCTCACCCTAGAACAGGGACAACCCCAGCCAGCTGTTTTGTTTGGCCAGGTCCCTATTTTTTCCAAGAACACATCGCTCCCAGGCTCAGCCCAATTGTCTCAGGCCCGTCATTAGGACACCCTGGTGTCCTGTTGGCATTTGGTCAATATGATATTTACACCTTCACCTATCTCTTTCCACTGATGTCTGAAAGTTCCCAGAAGCCAGAGAGACCAGCCTTGCTAAGCTCCACGTCCCTAGGTCTAGCAGCACTGGACACAGCTTTTGAGTTCTGTGAGTCCTGGACACTGTTGATCATTTTCTATGGTTCCTCTAATAGATTAAGAGCCTCCGCTGTCAGGTCTTTGGCCTCTTCATCTTGATAAGTGTAACCTAGTCCAGGAGACATGTTCAAAATACCTAGGTAGGGACCTGGGGATACGGCTCACTGTTTTCCTAGCGTGCATGAAGCCCTAGGTTTTATTCCAACACTATATAAAACAGGCAGGGTGAGGCATACCTGCAACCCCAACACCCAGCATGTGGAAGCTGGAAGATCAGAAGTTCAAGGTCATCTCTGATAACATATGAAGTTCAAGTCTGGCTTGGGCTAAGGAGACCTCATTCCCAAAAAGGAAACAAGAACTTACAGGTACACACAAGTAAGCACATCATTGGTTGTAAAGGACAAGGGAAGGGAAGAGACAGCTTTCTGGACAAGATGAGAGAGATAAGCAGGAGGCCTGACGATCAGCTTCTTGAGGTGGTGGGAGTATGCCGTAAGCGTGTGTTCACAAGGGATGCTTGGGAGGTCGCGAAATGCAAGTGCAGAAGACGTAGATTCTGTGTCTGTGTGTGCAAGCGGGTTGTGTGCTGCGGTGTAGGGAGGGGCACGGCGTCGCTCGAAGTCAGCGTTGTACGCCTGGAGGCTGATGTGGTCTGAGAGCGTGCAGTTGTCTGGGTGTTCATGGTACATGTGGGCGTTGTGTCTGTGTGTGTGTGAGTATGTGGGGGTGTAGTGTTGTGCCGTGCTAGGTTGGAAGATGAAGTAGGAGGAGAAGAAAGAAAAGACACAACTTGGGACTATCAAATGCCAAGTGCAAAGAGGGGGAGCTCAAGATATTCCAGCGGGGAGACTCCACACCCTGCAGCTCCCACCTCCAGGCTCCAGATCCATTCACGAACCCATCCCCCATCTGTCCATGATGACCAAGTTAGGCTCTCTGCTGGTGCAGCCTCTGGCAATCACCAATAATCCCTCAGAGCCCCATGCAGGGCAGTCCAGATGTGGCTTAACCTGCTGCTCGAACATCCTTCTTTACTGTCCCCCAACCCCAGAGTTTTTGCCACCATCTCCAACAAGGTCCCTTGCAGAAGAGAACCTTCTAGGGCAGGAAGAACCACTGCCTGTGGCCAGAGTCCTCCGGCAGTTTGGGCTGGGCCACCCGGCCCCTTCTTCCCTGTGGGGGAATCCCAGGCAAGTGGCTGTGCACCGAGGAGACCATGCAGATGTGTTGGCTGCACAGCCCACCAGGGAGAGCCATGTCATTTGCTGAGCCTGGCACAGGAAAGCAGGTTGGCAGAGAAGGCCCTGGGGAGAAGATTCTGGGTTCCTGGTACTCGTGAGATGTTAAGTCCTTGTTTATAAGGTGGTAGCATCGGTTCCTTTTCTGTTTTTATCTTTTTCAATTAAGAGAAAGGCTTGGCAGGATAAAGGAAAATGAGCCTGGAGCTTGAAGGTTTTCAATTCCATTCAGCGCCTGGGCTCCTCTTGCACAACTGCCGCTATGCTGAGCTGCAGACTGACGGGGTGGGGGACACCAGCTGGGGCCAGAGAGTTAAGAAGACAGCATCTAGCATCCTGTGCGCCAACCTCCGCATGCTGCTCTACTCACTGGCTGTGTGATCTTGCAAGTTACCTCACCTCTCTGAGCTTCAGCTTCCTCCTCTCTAGAAAGGACAATCCTTTCCTTTCCCAGGGCTCCTGTCAGGATGAAATGAGCAAATGCCAGGGGAACTCTGAGCCCACTGTGAGCGTACCGCTGCTGTTTAAGTGGAAACCAGGCCGGCTGGAAAGTCCCCCAGCCTTCTGTCTCCCTGCCTTGGCGGGCCTGCCAGCTTCATGGGCCAGTCTCTCTGGAAACCGTGGGAGCAAATGATGAGGAGCCTTGGGAGTGTGCCTTCCAAACAGACATGGCTTGCCTGCGGTGGAAAGGCGCGAGAGGAGGCTGCCAGGGAGAGCCTGCCTGGGTGTGCTCAGCTGTGCTGGGCCCACAGGTTGTCACGGACTTGGCCACTTGCCTATGCTGGCTGAGCCATCTTCTGTGCGGGAAGACTCTGAGGCTTTAGAAGCCTGTTGCAACGAGCAAGCTGGGCCTGGGGGTGGAGTGACAGTGGGTGTGGGATCAGCAGGGAAGCCTCCTTGGAAGGAGCAGGGCTCCCTCAAGGACCGCTCCAGCTGGCCTGCACAGAGGTGAACAGAGGAGGCAAACCCAGGCCTTGAAAGCCAGATTTCGATTCCTCTCTGCCCTGGCTGAACTGGAGAAAATGCAATCTGACCACAGTACCAGTCCCCCCGCCCCCGCTCCCACCCCCAGACCTAATTCTACAAGTTTTCTACTTGTTCTCAATTGCCATTGTTTAAGGATTCACAGATTCACTTCACAGTCAAACATCTTCCTGAATATTCCCGAGTTTCAAATTACTTCTCCTCCTCCTCCCTCCTCCTCATTTTCCTGTTGACTGCTGATTTATTTTTGAGAGGGTGGCTTTCTTCGTAGCCCAGGCTAGACCAGAATTCTCTATGTAGCTCAAGCTAGCCTCAAACTCTAGATCCTCCTGCCTCTGTCTCCTAAGGGCTGAGTTTACAGATGTGCGCTATCATAATGAGCACCCCCGACTCTTTTTTTTTTCCGGAGCTGGGGACCAAACCCAAGGCCTTACGCTTGCTAGGCAAGTGCTCTACCACTGAGCTAAATCTCCAATCCCACCCCCAACTCTTTAAAAACCACTAAAAGAGCTGGGATGCCCACCTGACTGAGAGTCCACAAAACCTCCCTTGGGAAAAAAATCATATGAAAGACCCATTTTGGGCCAGAGGGAAGCTAGATGGGTGGGAAGGGGATTCCATGGTCTTCTATGTCTCCTTGTTAATAGAACTTTCTGCTTCTCCATGGGCCTTCCAGTTCACTGACTCCACTGGCTGTAGCAAATGACATTGCCCTGTGAACTTAAAGCAGATCTTAAGCCTGCAAGGGTTGCACGTTCCTGAGAGTACAGGATTCCATTCACATCCAAAGGCCTTGTGTAGTTGGTCTTATGGCCAGCTAGTACAGGAGGGACTGAGAGGTGAAGATCACTTGTGCTCATGAGTTCCAGACCAGCCAGGGCATTATATGCTTTCAAAAAACATAAAAACCATTAAGAGGTGAAAACTCAGGCTGGGGCATATGGCTCTGTAGTAGAGTAGTGGTTTAAACTGTGTAAGTACCGGAGATTGATCCGCAGGGACATAAAACCAAAGCAAACACGAGTTCCTGTGGTCAGAGTTCTTGGGGGCAGGGTAGGAATGAAGATCTCTGCTCTTGGCCAGCATCCAGAGACCGAGTCAGCTGTGAGGAGGTGCTTTCCTTTGGAGCATAAGAGTCAAAACCATGAAACAGGCTCTAGGGAGGCTCCTCGGGTCACCAGCACACACCCAAACCGTTCTGAGCTGCCTGAAACACAGCGCCTTGCAGTCTCCCCTTGGACAGTTAGTCGACCCTGGCTCCCAGGTGCAAGGTTTCCCTAGTGATGCGCGCATCCTCACTTTGGTTAATTCTGAGCTCTGTGTGGTTGGGTGTGTAGGAGTTGAAATGAGAGGATCTTACTTTTTCATTATGTGCTCACCGGTAACGCAGAGATAGTTTATCCTATTACAGAGAAGACCTAATTATTCTGATTTTAAACGCAATTGAGTAATTAGCTTAGATGTGTGAATTTCCGCTGAAATCCTACGAGGCTCACACTTACTAACCAAGTAGCTGGGAGGAGGTTAGTTTTACTCTACATGGGTTGTTCACTTACTAGATAGAAGGAAATTTTATTTAAAACAACCAAATGAGGCCAAAAAAAAAAAAAAAGACATATCAGGAGGCTTTTTCATTTATACCAAAGTTGGCTGCACACCCAGAAAAGTCCTGAGGTTACAGGGGTATATCATGACCCCCAGAACCCAAGAACCATGCCAGTAGCTGGAAACTCCTGAGGCTCCCAGCCTCAAAACATCTGAAGAATTCCAGCTGAGTTGTCAGAGGCAGGTTTAATTCATTATGTTTGTAGACGCAGCTACATTTCCTTCCAAGGCCTCCTCGAAGCGGTTGCTGGGAACCTGCTTACTATAAACAGAAAAAGATTTGTAAGTGAACTTGAAACTGGGGATAGATCCAGGGTTGCTGTTTTACTTAATAACTTGAACTCCAGAAACCTGGGACATAGCTCAGTCGGTCGAACACCTGCCCAGCATATTTGAAGTCCTGTACCCAAGAGCACACAAACCAGGTGCGCTGGTGGGGTATGCAGCCTGGCGGTAGAGGCAGGAGAATGAGAAGTTCAAGGTTATCTGTAGCTACATGTTGAGTTGCAGACAGCCTGGACTACATGAGACTCCATGTGGTGATTTGAATATGAATGGCTCATTTATTTCAATGTTTGGTTCCGCATGGGTGGACGGTCTAGGAAGGATTAAGAGGTGTGGCCTTGTTAGAGGAGGTGTGTCACCAGGGACCAGCTTTGAAGTTTCAAAAGCCCATGCTAGGCCTAATCTCTCTCTGTCTACAACAGATGTAAGCTCTCAGCTACTGCTCAGTGCCATGCCTGTCTGCTCTCATTCTGCCTGACTCAGACTAAGCCTCCTCTGAAACTGTAAGAAAGTCCCAATTAAACGCCTTCCAAGTGGCCTTGACCATGGTGTCTCTTCATGGCAATGGAACAGTAGCTAAGATAATCCATCTTTAAAAATATTGAGATATAATTGCTTAAACTCAAAGTAAACTTTCGCATCATCTTTTGGGACATGGCAACCACTAATAAAATGGCCACAATCTGAAATGAACATGCAAATCTGCTTCAGAGCCAAGATCCAAGGTCCTAAAGGAGATTCTTAAATGACCTCTCATATAGTCTCCCTACACCCAAGTCCTGTTCAAAGCCAGAGGCTTTCCCAACCTTTGCTCGCTTTTCCCCCCTTAAGATTTATTTGTGTGTGTGTGTGTGTGTGTGTGTGTGTGTGTGTGTTAAATGTGTCCATCTGGGTGTGGAGTGTATGTGTCTGTGTAAATGTATGTGCACATGTGTGTGCTGCACCTACAGAGGCCAGAAGAGGGCGTCAGTTGTCACCGATCGTCCTCTATCACCCTCTGCCCACTCCTTTGAGGCAGGTTTTCTCCCTAAACCTAGAGCTCTCTTGCTCTCAGTTATGCCGGAAGCCAGCAAGCTCCCACAGTCCTTGGTCTCTGGACTCTTTGGATCTCAGATATGTGTGGGATGCTGTCTTGTTATATGGATGCTAAACTCTGGTCCTCACAATGTGTGATGTCGTAGAATGTGTACTTAGCTACTGAGCTACCCCCTCTCCCTTTCTTCCTTCCTTCCTTTTTTCCTTCCTTCCTTCGTCCTCTTTTCTCTCCTTCTCCTCCTTTTCCCCTCCTCCTCCTCTTCCTCCTCTTCCTCCTCCTCCCCCTCCTTCTCTTCTCCCTCTTCCCCCCTCCTCTTTCTCCTCCTCCTCTTCCTCTTCCTTTTCTTTTCCTCTTTTTGTATTGGAGACAAAGTTTCATTTTCCTGGCCAAGCTGGCCTTGAACCTTCAGTGACCCTCTGCCTCTGCCTCTTGAGTGCAGTGATTACAGACATGCACCACATCCAGTTTGCTCTTGTCTTTGAACAGAGTGAAACTGTTGATGAGTACTTGGGAAACCTCAGGGTGTGGTGCCATAGCAATCCTGTGTGTTACTTTGAATCAGCACTCTGGAATAGCCAGTTATGGGCCAAGAATCCCGCATTTCAGGCACGAGTGGTGGGCATTTACAAACTAGTAATCCCAGGCTTCCCAGAGATAACTAGGAGGGTGGTGGTGTTTTTAGCTCCAATCAGCATTTGGTCATTTGCATAATGGGTACAGATGCTTTTACATTGGTGCACCTGGTTGTGTAAACAATGTAGCCATTGGCTGGGGATGCTACAGCCTGGCTGCCACAGTCTAGTTTACTGGCTCAGCTCTGGAAAGTGCATCTTCCAGCCCGGTGGTGAGCTGCTTGCTCAGGGCCCCTGGGACACACTCCTGGCTACTCCCGTTGCTTGTTGACTTGGCAGGCCAGAGTAGGATGTTTGGAACAGGGAGAGATGGCTTACTATTAGAGAGTGGCAGTGGGTCTCTTTAGCTCCTTCTCCCAATGCTAAGGCAGTTTGTTTTGTCCACTGTTCCAACAGCATTCTGTAGCCCTGACTGCCTGCAGATGTGCCTCTCGGCAGCATCCAGTGACTGATGAAGACTGGGACTCCTCTTGACGTCCTTTTACAATGACTTACTTCTTCCAGCCAGGCACTGTGGCCAATGCCTGTCTCCAGCATTCTGGAGACAGAGGCATTCTGGGGACAGAAGCAGGCAGAAAGTTCTGAGTTTGAGACCAGCCTGGTCTACAGAGTAAGTTGAAGGACAGCCTGAGCTACACAGAGGAACCCTGTTTCAAAACAAAACAAAAAAGAACAAACAAAAAAATAAAAGAAAGAAGAAAAAAGACAGACAGGAAGGAAGGAAGGAGGACCCCTACTTCTGGGCCCACTTTCTATCTTCCTCCCACCTTCTTCTTCCTCGTCCATCCCAGCCCAATCATATGTGGGGCGAGCAGCTCAGTCCCCTGAACCCTTCCTCAGCTTTGGTGACTTGTCTCTTTCTGTTCCCTCCTCTCCTCCCTGGCAGAATGATAGAGCCTGGGTCTGCAGCAGATGCCTTCTTCTGGCCCAGTGTCTCTACATGAGCCCCTGATTGCTCTTCTGGAGTTCCTAGAAAGGTCTAGGCTGTAGCAAAAGTGGTCGATCTTTGACAATCCTTCCCAAGGATGGCTCTGTCCAGCACATGGCTTCCCTCTCTCTCCCAGACCCAGCTGCACCCAGCAGGCAGGTAGGATGCACTGCCTTCATAATCTTTCACGTCCTCTGAGACCTCAGACAAGCCAACAGCCTGGAGCCTGGCATGGATCCTAAGAGAACTCCAGCCTCACAATGTGGGGGAAGAAGGCTGTGGGGGTGGGGGTGGGCAGAATGGGACCTTCGAACAACCTGAGTCCTAAGGACCTGTCCACCCAACCCAGCAGTAGGAAGGTAGAAAAGGCCTCCTAACTGAAGGAGCGGGACCTACCTCTTCATGCCCGCCCTGCTCCTCCTCACAGAGTCCAGCCTGCCTCTAAGAGGAAAGAATGAAGAGCCCCACATCTCTGTGCCAAGGCCAGAGGTCACTCTGATCACAGTATGCACACCTTCCCAGAGCTGGCTGACACCTGACCTGCAGAAGGTTGGGCTCTTCTTTTTGACCTTGTTTCCCTCTAGGTCCCCAGGGAACCCCACAATCTTCAAAAACTCTTATCATCTGGGACCCTGAAGAATATTTAAGTTTGGTCTCAGAAAGGCCTGGGTTTGAATCTGGTTCTCTAGCTGTGTGACACTGGACATGTCATGTCACCTCTCCTCTCCTATCTTCTATTCTAAATGAGACTGGTCAAGTTGTTCTGGGGGAGTGGGGGGGGTGTCACTGTGTTCACAGACCAAACAAATTCCCTGATGTATCTTTGTGCTTGAAACAGGGTGGTCCCTCCCCTCCCATGCCCTGGTGTGGGAAGAGGTCCTGGAGGTGCAACTGGCTGGCTGGCTCTGCAGCGGCCACTTGGTGGAGCTTGGCAGTGGATGAGGTCCCAGCTTGGGTCTCTGCCAACCATCAGCTCCCAGTGTTTCCACAGCTGCAGAGGCTCTGGCCCCAGAGCACAGCGGGCCATGGAGCCTCCTGGCCCAACTGTGGGAGCACAGCTTGACTGGCAGGGTCCTGGGCCTGGGGCCTGGGGCGTTGAGAATCCCACTGGAGGGTGTTATCCTGTGAGCCAAGCTGTCATTAGTTGTTCTGTGCATAATTGGGCTGTAATCACCCTCTGGCCCCAGATGGGGTGTCACTGTGATTATGTGTTATTAGCCTCTCCATGCCTCAGACTGCTGACTGCATGCTGTGCCTGGTGCCCACTCTTCACAGCCCCAACGCAAACACAGGGACAACAGCCTCCTGCACAAACCCGGGACCGCATCCTCTCACCTCTACTTTATGTGCTGCGGAACTCACAGCTCAGCCTAGAACCAGACACCACTGGATCACACTGGTTCTGAGCTGTACGTTCCAGTTTACTTCCATCCGGGCTAGGAAGGGGGTTGGGCTTCCTAAACAAGATTGCTTTCAGCCAGGTCAGCAGGGCTGGGGGTGGAGTCTGCAGAAGAGAAGCATGCAGGCAGACTGGAGCTCTGGTCTTGGGGTAGATGGTGAGAGCTTTCTGAGCTTCCCGTACCTGACTCTAGGTCCACAGGCCTATCATCCAGCCAGTCAGCACGAGCTCCCCTGGTGCCTAGGTTGAGCACCTGTGCTCAAAAGTGAAGGAGGTGTTTATCCATTCCAGGGACACAGAAAGGAGCCTAGCGGGGGACCAGCCTGGGCAGCAAAAAGTACAGAGACCAACATAGCCCACTGCCACTGCTCAGCACCCTGTGGCCCTCCTTGTCAGGCAGGCCTCCAGTGACTGAAGGGCTTCAGGAACTATGGTGTGAGTTTTCAGTTCTCTCTGGATAGGGAACTGGCCAAAGAATCGATCTGTTCTTGACCAGCTTGGTGAAGCAGTGAATTCACTGGGGTTTCTTACAGGAAATGCAAACACTGTATGACAGCAGAGCCCATCCTTGCACATGAAGCACGAAAGCTGCCTCCCCAGACCTTCCTACTTGTACATAGGCAGCTCTCCTACAGAGAGCTTCCTGCATTTATAACCTTAAGGAGGGATCTTGTGAATCTTGTTAACTTTCTGATCTTCCTAAGCCTAGTAAGTTTCCTTAACTTCCTGAGTCTCAGGAGTCTTCTCCGGATTACAGAACATTCAATTCCCATGAAAGAGTTAGCCAATGAGAAAAGCAGGAGGAGAAGGCTCTGTCTGGTGGAGTTACCAAGGACTTCTCAGCAGAGTCTTGAGCTAGATTTCAAAGGATGAGAATATCCAGCCCCTCCTATCCCCTCCTCCACACTCTTCTTCCTTCTGCATCTTCTCTGATGGAAAAGACCCTCTCTTTGTTCACGACTGGGCTCAGTTTTCCTTCTTGCCCACTGCAACCTTCAGCCTGATGTGAGCACTTTCTCAGGCTGTAGCAGCTGTAGGCTGATCAGCTTCTGACCCTCCCCAAACTGAGCCTTTCCCTCCTCCAGTGAGGGCCTCCTGTCTTGGTTTCGTGCCCTCCTGGTCCCAGGGTGCCACCTGTCTGTCTCCTGACTGCTGCACCGTGGCCTCCAGTAGGACACTGCATTGAGGTTTTTTGTTTGTTGTTTGTTTTTCCTGAGTCTTTGTGTTTCCCTCAAATTCCTCCACTCTAAACCTTGCAAGATACAGCTAAAGGCCTTTGAGCTGGCTATATCTGAATCCAGCCTGGGCTACCTGTGTCCTTATCCCTGCATCTCCTCATCTGTAAATCCATCAGGCCAAGCAGGACAAGTAGACACACAGCTCTGTGTCAGCCTGGTTCTGCCCTGGGCCTGATTTGGTCAAATACTTGAGCAGAGAGTAGGCATGGGGTTTGGCAAGGGCCAAGAAAAGCATCAGGGCTTCCCAGTTACTTACTGTTCAACAGGTTAGTGAAGGCCAACAGGTCAAGTAAGTGGGGAACCTATCTCTCTCTTGGAAACAGGTCTTCCAGGTGGCAAGGCCCAAAGCAGGAAAGACTGAGGTAGGGACAGCCTAGCCTGCCTGTCCTCACTCCCAGGATTATGGAGGTCATATATGAACCAGACCCACTGCTCCACTTATTCAGATATATCCCCGAGATTCCAAACCAGCCTCAGCCCAGCCATAAGACCATGGTGCTAAGGCCAAGTGGAGATGCCCACTGAGCTTACACCCGCTTCCTTCTGGTACAATATCACACCTCCTTACTTCTCCATGGGGACCTTAAAGAGTACCTGTTGTTCTCCCTGCCAGGACTCAGTGTTTCCCTGGGACTCCATGTGTTCTGTTGTCTAAAGTAACAAACATTTTGCTAGATGGGTGGGGTGAAGGGTGGGGGTATGTGGAGTGGGGAGGAGAAGAGAAGGGAGAGAGCACAGACACGATAGCTCATTGTGCAACGATCTGACAACCTTCTCTTTCTACCAGCTCTGACAACCTGAATTCAATTCTTGGAACCCACATGATGGAAGTGGAGAAATCAACTCCTGCAAGTTGTCCTCTAACATCTACATGTATTCTGTGGCATGCACATGTATGCATGCGCACACACAGAAGTGTGCACATGTTCACATACATGCACACACACATGTATTTATACACATGCACCCCTGCATACACGCGCAATAGATAAATGCAATTTTTAAGTTCTTTTAAAGAATAGCTCTCCTTTCCTTTTGCAGAAATAGATGAGCGGGCCCCCAAGCTGTATGACAGGCAAATGAAAATGGTCATGTGGTGGGCAGCTTCAAGGAGCTAAAAGTGCCCCCGGCAGTCAACAAGGAAACTGTGGCCTCAAGCCTAGAGCCACAGGGATAACCCTGCTCCAACCTTCAGGACTGCAGGCCTGGCCACCTCCAGGACTACAGTTAGTGAGAACTGCCACAGTGTGAATGTGGAATGTCCCCCACAGGGTCATGGGTGGAGGGCTTGCTGCTAGTTGGTGACACTACTGGGGAGGGTGTGGAAACTTTGGGAGGTAGGCCATAGCTTGAGGAAGTGAATCTTTGGGGACAGGTCCTAGAGAATATTTTGTCTCTGGCCCCTTCCTG
This sequence comes from Rattus rattus, assembly GCF_011064425.1. Classification (NCBI taxonomy): domain Eukaryota; kingdom Metazoa; phylum Chordata; class Mammalia; order Rodentia; family Muridae; genus Rattus; species Rattus rattus. The sequence goes on from NC_046158.1 coordinate 67,266,873, forward strand.
GTTTATTCTATTTCTAACCACAAACCAGTATAAAGCAGCCTCTACTTCTGTATTAGTCAGGGTTCTCTAGAGTCACAGAACTTATGGAATGTTCTCTTATGTCTCTATATACTAAGGGAAATTATTGGAATAACTCATAGTCTGCAGTCCAACTGATGCAATAATGACCAGATGTGACTAGGAAATCTAAGAGTCTAGTAGTTGCTCAGTCCCATGAGGCTAGGTGTTTCAGCTGCTCTTCTGTGTGAGCTGGAATCCTGAAGAGTTACAGATGTGCTGGCAAGTAAGTGCAGCAGGCAGAGAAGGAGGAAGCCTCTCTTCTTCCATTGTCCTTATGTAGGCCTCCAGCTGAAGTTACGGCCCAGATTAAAGATGTGTACCACCGGCCTGGACCTCAGCTGTTCTTTACTTGTAACTCGTTCTGTCCCAGGCTGGCCTTGAACTGAGGGATCTGCTTGCCCCTGTCTCCTGGAATTAAAGGTATGTACCACCTTTGCCTGGGCCTAAGCTTTTCATGGCCACTGTGCCTCAAGATCTGGATCAAAAACCTGTGTCTTCCAGCCCCAAGATCCTGACCATAGGTGTGCCCTCCATTTCTGGATTGTAGTTTACTCCAGAAATAGTCAAGTTGACAACTGGGAAGAGCCCCACACTCCCAGCACTGAGGTGTCTGCTCCAGTGCATGAGGCGAGGCAACCGAGGGTCAAACGTTTTGAAACTGTGAACCAAAATAAGTCCTTCCTCTGTTAAGTTGTTTGTGTCAGGTATTCTGTCACAGCCGGGGAAAAGTACCCAACAGAGCCTACAGCAGACCCGGCCACATGCAGAACCACAAGAGGTGGCCTGTGTCCACAGGGAGAGCTCTAGGTGTCAATGGGCGAGCTAACCCCTTGGAGGGGAGCTCATTTGTGAAGAGGTGGGAGAGTCACTGTGCCTGTCTTTCTCTGCCTGGCGCCTCCCACCCATTTGGCTTATAAGGATGCAGGGAGAGATGTGAGCCGACATTGCTAAGTGCAAAGTGGGCATATGCATATGGTGATGTCATCAGGGTGGCTCTCATCATCGTCCCCAGAGCCAATCTAATGATCTGGTTGATGGGCAAGTAGCAGACAGTTTGCACATCTGACTTGCTGGTGAGCAGGGGGGAATGAGGAAGATCCGCGTGAGAAGGAGCCACATGCAGCTCCTCCCAGGGACCTCAGACAGACACAGGCAAGAAGGCCATTAGCGCTAATGAGGAAGGCACTGCCAAGCTCCATCATGAATGTTTCATCCCATCACTGACAGCTCAGATGGTGGTCCGTTTGAAGGTACTCAGCATGGGACAGCCATTCATACTGCTGGCAGGGGAGGTGATGTTTCCCTCATCATTAAGCCTAGTTCTTCTCCCTCTCAGCTCAGAGCTCTGAGTGTCATTGTAGTCAAGAAGGAAATGAGAGAACATAATGGATAAGAGCCTCGATGTAGGAATCTGACAGACACTGGCCCAGCTCTCAGCTATAAACTTTCAATGTATCAGCTAGTCCCTGCTGTATAACAAGCAGCCCCAAACACAGTCACTTAAAGCAAAGAATGTTAACTCATAAGTACATTGTCTAGCCAGGCAGTTCAGCTGCTCTGGAGTCCGGCCTGGCTGAGTTTTGCAGGGCTTGCTCAATCACGGGCAGTTAGTGGCCTGACTGGCTACTCACAGGTGCTATTCTCTAGTGTGACAGAGCTGATCTGGCTCTGATTGCCAGATACCCTTCTCAGTCTTTTATGTTGTACTGGGTTATCTCTGGCTATTCACATGGGTAGCTCTAGCTACCTACATGCTAGTTGGCAGAGCTCAAAAGAAAGAACAGAAACTCAGATTGAGGCATGGCTTTCTTCCTTTTTATTTTTGTTGCATGTGTATGTGGTGTGTGCACGTTCACGCCTGTGTGGTTGCATATAGGTATGGGGACCAGATGTTGACATTTGTGTCTTCCTCCGTCTCTCCCTCTTCACTTACTGAGACAGTTTCCCACTGAACCTGGGGCTCTCCAGTCTGGCTTACCTAGCCAACCGCGTGTCCTAGGATCTTCTGCCTTCTGAACAGAGATTACAGGCAGGTCACCATGGCCACCTGGGTTTCACACGGATGCTGGATAGTCAAACTAAGATCCTTAGGTTTGTGCAGCAAATGCCCTATCCACTGAACCAACTCCCCAACCCCGGCACAGGTGTCTTCTATTGCATTGTACCAGCCAAAGCACACCTAACATCTAGACCAGATTCATTCAGCTCTGTTACACAATGACTCAGCCTATACTGACCTACGGGTGCTACAGTGCCATGGGTGCCTGTGAGCCCTGCGCACAGTGTTCCCAGTCTCTCTGTGTAGCTTGTTTGTGTACACTTTCATATAGAGGCACTTTCATGAAGTCACATGGTTAACAGTGAACGCATCGCCAGCAACACCAAAACATAAACCAGGCTAGGACACTCAGCGACCCTTCAGCGCTACTTTACACAGGGACATCAGCCTGAAGCAGGAACATACGGAAAATAGGACACTAAATATCCCTCAGAAAGGATGCCTGTCAAAGGATGCATGCTTACTGGGAAAGAGCAGAAAACAGGAAGGCAGATGTGCCCTGGCCTAAGAAGGCCATCTTCCTGGTTCCTGCACATTGTAGTGCAGGATTCCTTGTGGCTTACTTATACACTTTCCTTAAGTGGTGACTTCTCCAGGGGCTTGAGGTGTTGGCTCCACTCACCTGTGAGCTCAGCATCTGGCCCCAAACAAGTTCAATCCAGGCTGGCTGACAGATCTGTGCAGCCTGTAGCCCGAGAGCCTGTTGAAAGTGACTACTTTGACCCCTTGAAAGGAGTAGTCTGTAAGAGGAGGGGTCTACAGGAGGAGGAGTTTTCAAGTGGAGGGGTCTCCAGGAGGAGGGATCTTCAGGAGGAAGGGTCTGCAGAAGGAGGGGTCTCCAGGAGAGGGGTGTCCAGGAGGAGGGGTCTGCAGGAGGAGGGGTCTCAAGGGGGAGGAGTCTGCAGGAGGAGGGGTCTCAAGGAGGAGGAGTCTGCAGGAGGAGGGGTCTCTAGGAGGAGGAGTCTGCAGGAGGAGGGATCTCCAGGAGGAGGGATCTCCAGGAGGAGGAGACTGCAGGAGAGCCTGTAAGAGGAGGGGTCTCCAGGAGGATGAATTTATCTGGCCCCAGTAGAGCATTTACCATCCGGTCTTCCCTGAAGAGGCCATCTGTACCTAGCACCATGCCTCCTCTACACAGGTGCTCTGTCTGCCTCCAGGGTGGTGTGTCCACACTTTTTTACAGTCCCTTCTGTTGGCTAGGATAGGTGTGTTTTTATCAGGAGCGAGTGTGTGTGCACTTGCATGTGTGTGTGAGACCAGAGATTGAACTCAGACCCTTGCTCACACTGGACAAGTACTCTACCACTCAGCTACAGTCCTAGCCCATGTTGACCTTGAACTTGCTCTGCAGTACAAGATAGCTTTGAACTTTTGAACTCCTTCTTCAGCCTCCTGTGTAGCTGACAGGTGAGCACCACCAGGCCAGACGCCCATCTGGACTTCCTGATAGCCCAGGTATCTATGGCAGCAGGGGTCCAGCCTTGAATAAAACAAAGATAAAAACAACAGCAAAACACAACTCTGTCAGAAAACATAATGTTCTTAAATTCTGAAGCACACACCTAAATATCCTGCATAGTTTTATAAAGGATGTGGCCAAGGGAAATGATCACCTTTTCTGTCCCTGAAGCCTTCTTTTAGATCAACATCCTCCCAGGAGGGCATAGCAGAGCTTCAAGCCCCACCCAAGGATCTGATCTCAGGGAAAACTTGCTTTTGTCTGAGACACCACCCTATGTCTCTAGGGCCACAGATTTGCAAGGGACTTGTACCTGCTGCTGATTCTGTTAACCTGGGATGCCCTTTCTGTCAACATGGTGGCTATGGCATGTCAGGGCTTGTCTAGTGCCATACAGAGGTATTATTATATGAATTTTAACTAAAAATGTAAGGCAGAATACCACATTACGCACGCCTTGTGTCTGTAATTACAGGAGAATCAGTCTGTGCCCAGTCAAATATGCAGAAATGCAATCAGAGCTGTGCAGGATGAGGCTCCGGACGACATTCGAATAAACATTAAGTCCCTTGTTGAATAATAGGAACCAGTGGTGGCCTGGCGCACACCCCTTGCCTTCCTAAACTTGTTGTAATTTTGCTGCCTTTATGACAGAAAAAGAAGAAAAGCTTTGTTCTGCTGGCACAGTGACAGAAATGACATATCAGAGTTTAACAGCTAAAGTTGCCTCTCTGCCCAGGGCCTGCTGACCCTCTGGAAAATCACCATATTTATCATCATTATCAAAATTGGTGCCACAGGTCCCACAGTGCGTGTGTTCTGCGGAGCTGTGGAAGAGGATGTTTGGAAGCTCAGGGGGGAAGCTTGGCGGTCTTAGCAGGGTGTGCTGCAGTGAGGCAATTACCGACCATTTGTAGGCAGGCAGAAGAGCGATCAGGGTGCAAGCTTGGCTGCTTCCGTATGAAGACGTGGAGAGGGAGAGTAGAGGGGCGAGGGAGCGATTCTGCACACCGTTAGGTCCAGGGGTCCCCGAGTCTAGCAGTCTAGAGGGATGTTTGCCCATGTCTGGACAAGATCAGTTGTCAAGACTGGGGAAGGGTCCTCCTAGCATCTAGTAAGGAGAGGTCAAGAAGGCTACTTGGAGTCCCATGAGGGCTTGGGTAGTAGTGAAGGCCCTGATAAGGAAGCAGCCCAGCTCCCATGCTGGTGCCGTTGGTGACAGCTGACATTGAGCAGGGAAGCGGCTGGAAAAGTTCCTTCTAAGCCAATTCTATTTAAGGCTTTGGAGGCCAAGGCTCACTAGGATCTCTTGATTTGGGGTGAACCCCTGCCCCACTGTCAATTCACCCTACCAGGCCACGGAGAGTACAAACTAACCTGTGAGCATGCTCTACCTTCCTGTCCTCTGTCCTTCCTGTCCTCTGTGCTGTCTGTATCCTGTCCCCTGCCTTTCCCTTCCCCTCAGTTCCTTTCTGCTTGTTATGAGGGGACCCGTCTTTAAAGGCTTAAGTACTGCTTCTTACAGAAAGCCTGCCTTGATTTCTTCCTCTTATTTTGATGTGGAGAAACTCTATTTCTTCATTGGGCCAGGACGGAAATAGCCTGCTGACTGGATCAGTGTTGGGGTGATATGGAGAAGACTCACTGGTTGAACAGACCCTGTCTCCTGACGAAGCAAGCTGGTATCCTATAACCGTGCCTTTTGAACTGGGATAAGCTCCATTGCCTCCTGGGGAACATGATGTTTCTGTATCTGAAATGCAGCCAGAAGATTCAATGCTTATAATTTGTCTGCTAAGCCCAGCACAGGGTGGACAGCCGTGAGCTGTCGGTCGAGTGGAAACCATGTAGAGCCTTTATAAACACATCTGTGTCCAGCTCTCTGAATGCTCTCTTCCTGTGGATATCAGCTCTGTTCCTACCTTCCACGAAGGACTATTTAGAGGATTTGTTCCACAAAGAAATGTAGGTGACTGAACCCCTCCTTACAAGATCCCAAAGACAGAGTAAACCACAGTTTCTTCAAAGTTCAACCTCAGGAACCAGTGGGTTTGTTGGGCTTTCAGAGCATTGGTGATGGGTTGCTTATAGGAGCATAGAGGACCCCAAAGCAGCCACGTGGAACATCTTCACCCAACAACATCAACATAGACACTGGCTTCCCCATGGTTACATAGTTGGAGTTCTTCCTGCCTACCTATCAACCTCCCACATTCTTCTAGCACCTTCCAAAGGCCCTAAAACTATATGACATTAGAGCAGAATTACATACACATGGCTAGGAGGACCTTCCCAATAGCCTTCTTCTCTGGGAACATTCAGCCAACAGGCCTGCTCGTATGGTCTCTTGCAAGCAGGAATAATTGCATGATTTAAAAAAAAATGGTGGCTGTTAGGCCAGGTGTGGACATGCATGCTTTTAATCCCAGAGGCATGAGGATCTCTGTGAGTTTGAGGCCAGCCTGGTCTACAAATTTAGTGTAGAAAAAAATGTGGCTTTTTTTTTCTCAAAGGACTATCTATACAACAGGGACTGAAACCCAAAGAATGTGAGCATCACCCAGTTACCTGCTTCCAAAGCTAAAACCTTCCCTGGTAGATGAGTATGGATGCAGCCTGGCCCAGTCTCTACCTAACCACCTCTGCACAGCTCATACTGTTTCAGCTCCTTCTCCCAAGCAAGCCTTTGTACCCAGCCTGATACAGCTCTACAGTGAGGATGGAGATTCTGAGAGGCCACCCAGCCTGGACAGGGCTCAGCCAGGTTCAAACCCTCATCTGCTGGCCTCAGAGCTAAGCACACTGTGTTTTCATGTTGACAATGGAGTGTCCATTACCAGTGAGTTACAGTAGCTGTTATCAGATACCAAGTACACATACTATGCTACAAGCACTCTGCAGATATCAACCTACACATCCATTTTGCCACTGTCACAGAAGCCAGGACCCTGGGGCTTTCCCAAGATGCCAGCTACCTATTTTTTTATACCTCAGCTTGCTAATGTCCCAAGTGCTCTGTCCCATGTCAAAAGCTCTGTGCTCACCTCGAGGCCACCACACCAGAGTCTCTAATAGCTGATTCTGGACACACTATGGTGACAGTCCTGCACTGTCTCACCCAGACTCATCTCAGCTGCTCTCTAATGAGCACCTCTGGAAACAAAGACCGCAGTTCCTCGTCCAGCTGGGACAAAGACATGAACAAAGACGCATCCTCTCTGTCCCTTTGTAGAAAATAATTGGCTTCAATTAAGTGGGTTGGGTGGAAGGAGGCATGTGGAGGCACGGGACGTGGAGCAGGTGGAAATGAAGGTATGAGTGGCCCTGTGGGAACTGTCCTTCCTTGCCACCCAGGGACAGAGCTTCCTCTCTGGGTTCATCTCTGTGGGGTAGAAAGAGCAAGAAGAAAGTCTGGTCTTCAAACGGCAGTTAGCAAAGCCACAGGGCGTGGGCTGGATGACAGACCCTTCTAGAACCCAGTGAAACAGCTTCCTCGGAGTGGCTTGCATTTGTCCTGTATCCTTGCAGCAGAAGGAAAAAAGTTTGAATCGCTAAATTGAGCGACCATGGCTCCACCCTGGTCGCTGGTTTTCCTGAGCTTTCCTTGCAATATGGGGTCTTACAGTAGGGGGCGTCCATTGGTCACAGAGTTGGGCCAATCCAAGTGGTTATATTTGTGGTTGGTCACCAGGTCTTGTGTCCCCGGATTCTTACTTCTGCCCACTGTGCACAGGTAACAGAGAAGGTGATGGCTGCAGCAGTCCTCAGTCACACTAGTCTCTGGGCTGCATGCTCCAACCCAGTGTCTGACCAGAGTTCTCATGAACCAGAAGCTGTGCCCTGGGGGTGAGAGTGGAGGATGTGGGACTCCTCCTATCAGGAAGAGATTGGCACACAGGTCAGGAGGCCGCAGTAGAGCTAAACAGAGTCTCCCAAGGATGCTATGTGGGAAGCAGGGCACCCCTTGTGGGGATAAGAGTTGGGCAAGGGGCTAGAATTAGCAGTGCACAGGAAGATTGACAAGTGACCCTGAGCATAGAAGGTGGGATGGTTTGTATGTGCTCTGCCCAGGAGTGGCACTATTAGAAGGTGTGGCCCCGAGGAAGTGAGTGTGTCACTGTGGGTGTGGGCTTTAAGACCCTCGTCCTAGCTGCCTGGAAGCCAGTATTTTCCTAGCAGCCTCTAGATGAAGATGTAGAACTCTCAGTTCCTCCTGCACCACCCCTGCCTGGATGCTTCAGTGCTCCCACCTTGAGGATGATGGACTGAACCTCTGAACCTGTAAGCCGGTCCCAATTAAATGTTGTCTTTATAAGAAGAGTTGTTGGTCATGGTGTCTGTGCACAGCAATGAAAACCCTAACTAAGTCAGAAGGCTTGTGCCTGGGCTGACATGCAAGGATGACTCTGGAAGGAGAGGTGGGTGGATTAAGAAGGGTACTGAGAAAGAACACGGTGGGGTGGGGGCTGGTATAGAGAGAAGAGAGGGGCTGCATAGGCCCATATAGGGGTGGAGGGACCACAGACCAGGGGCTCGGCAATGAGCTGAGTGTCCAGCCTGGGCTACTGTGTGCCAATGCCCAAAAGTGTTAAGGAGACAAGAGGAGCTGCAGGGTCTGGAGGCTGCTATATGAGGCAGACACACACACACACACACACACACACACACACACACACACACACACACACGGCAGCCATATATATGAAAGATGGCATTTGAAGGTTGAGAGGAAAACAGAATGGGGGCATTTGAAGGTTGAGAGGAAAAGGAGGAATGAGGGGGAGGAGGAGGAGGAGGAGAAGGAAGGAGGAGGAAAGGAGGGCAGGAGGAGGGAAGGAGGAGGAGGGGAGGGAAGGAGGGGGAAGGAGGAGGGGAAGGAGGAGGGGAAGGAGGAGGGGAGGGGGAGGCCATCAGTGCCCCCCGACAAGGTGATATAACTTGATGAGAGTGGGGTTAGAATGGGGCTGCTCTCAGACAGCCTGGCTGCTCTCCAAGGCCTTCTCTGTAAAGGGAGGACACAGGTGTGCAGGGAGGGAGTGGGGGTGGGACTTCCGTGGGTTCCAGTTAAGGTAGAGAAACCACAACCAGCTTATATCCTGTTGAAAGAGAGACTGATGCTGAGGGATGGGGAGTGGGGGGAGGGAGGCATCATCCAAGTAGGTCACTTAGGTACAGCCCCCGGTCAGTGGGCTGAGCGCTTGGATGGGATGCTATCCAAGGAGGTGGTTGTGGGGAGGCGGACACAGTGCAGTTTCCTGCAGCAGGAGGTTGCTCATCTCTGAGGGTAGCCTGGGAGAGCTGTGCCACGTTTTCCCTGCCCCTCACTGTTGGTATAAATGTCCACAGTCACCAGTACTAGCAGCCCCTCAAGCTGGCTGGGTTCCAGGGCTGGAATTATTTAGAACACTTCTGAGGAAGGCATGAGTGTTTGGGGTGGGCCTTGGGTTTGCAGAATCTTGCAGATGTCTGCACCTGCTGAGCTCACCTGTCTCTATTCAAGAACAAGGAGATTGGTGGTGGAAAAGCCCAGAACACAGGGAACCCCAAGCCACCTCTCCTCCCCCTGCAACCTCAGGCCCAGGGAGCTGCTTCCAGAAATGAGACAGGTATTTAATTTCATTCCCTGCAGAGGTGACACTGCAGATCCCCAGAAGGTGCAATTTCTCTTGTCACCTAGGTCACTTCTGCCTGTCCTCACCTTGTCATTTCCCCTGTGAGCATCACCTGGGCAGTGAGGAGGACAGTTGGGGACTTATGTGTGGCTTATGGATCATGTCTCAGCAAGTGGTGGAGTGATCTACATGGAGATGCAAGCAGGACTTGGCAGCACAGAGGCCAGGCCTGCCCCCTTACCTACCCCCCCCTCTGTGTGTGTGTGTGTGTGTGTGTGTGTGTGTGTTTATGTGTGTGTGTGTATGTGTGCGTGCATGTTTTTGCATGAGGGTGTATATGTGTATGTGTATGTGCATGTTTCTGCAAGTGTATTGAGAGGGGACACACATGTTTGGAGTGTACTGTACATGTGTGTTTGTATGTTGGGGGGATGCATGTAGCAGTAATCAAACTGCTCTGAGCTTCTGGTGAGTAATTGAGCTTCTTACCACCCACCAGAGTTTTCTGGATTCACGAATGAAAAGGCGTGCGCGCGCGTGCGCGCGCGCACACACACACACACACACACACACACACACACACACACACACACTTTATATCTTGATATGCCATAACTAGCTCAATAATTGGGTCACTCCTGAACCTCTACCTGGCTAACACACTCCCCTCAGGTATTCCTGAGGCAACACTTGCTAAATCTATATTTCATCCCTGCTACCCCAGACCTAAGCGGGGATGTGGCCCCTGGAGCCACTTCCCTTACTCTTACATGGCTGGGTGCTTTCTCTCCTGCAGCTCTTAAGTCTCATCTCTCTGCTTCCCATCATGGCGATTCTGCTCCTTTTCCCCTTCATCCCTTGTCCAGGAAATCTAAAAGTCCCGCCTCCATCTCTCTGCCCAGCCATTGGCTGTTAGAAACGTTATTGGCCAATCAAAAACCAACTGGGCACAGGGACCCTCAGCACCTGGACGCGTAGATTCCCATGTGATTTTGGGAGCTGAACTGAGATGAAGCATTAGACCCAGTCCCCCACAGGTGCATGTGCATGTGAAGGCTTGAGGTTAACGACAAGAAATCATCCTTCATGGCTCATCTACCCTGTTCAGGGAGACCAGGACTCTCAATCGAATTCAGAGCTCTGTGGTGTGGTTCATCTCCCTTACCAGATTACTCTGGGGATCTTGTTTTCACCTTTGAAGGCTGGAATGGCAGGCAGACCCTCACCGCACCCAACGTGTATACGGGTCCTAGGAGTACAAACTCCAGTCCTCAGTGCAGCAATCACTTTAACCACTGAGCCACTGTCCCATCTCCCTTTTCTTCTCCCTGGCAGGCAGTTGTTTGGAAAGGGGACAGAATAGATGCTGGACTTACCCTCCCTCTCACCATAAAACACTCCATGGAAGAAGCTTGGCTTGCACAGGACCCGGGTGCTAGTGGCTCAGGATGCCGTGGACGTTGGCTCCAACCACTCTGTAGAGGATAAAGTGGAATGTGGGCAGTGCACTATTACTCAGCCTGGAAAAGGAAGAAATTGTGATATGCAATTACTCGAGGTCTTGAGGACACTACTTTATGTGAAATCAGCCAGTCACAGAGAGCAACTGCTGTGGGAAGGATTCCTCTCTTCTGTGAGAAACGCGGGCCGTCAAGTACATGGAGACAGAGACTGGACGGTGAAAGGGTCTGGCAGTGAGGGAGGAGAACAGAGGATTGTCAATGGGCTGAGTTTGTGCTTTGTGAGATGACAAGAGCTCTGGACAGCACTGCAGGCTGCAGAGCAAAGCAAGAGCACAAACTGCCACAGAGCTGGACACTTACGGATGCTTAAAGTGGCAGATTTCACAGTAAGTGGCTTTGCCAGAGTGAAAAAGGCCTCAGAGGGGCAATTTGCCTGAAGGTAACAGCTGCCAGGAAAGGGGGGCTGAAATGGTAGACACAGGGGTGACTAAAGGATGCACCTGCTGAATCCTTAACGTTGTTTCCCATGAGCCACTGCAGCGAGAGGTGGAGAAAGATCAGGGTAGGTTAGCAAAGCTGGCAGCTGCTTCACAGCTGGAAATTTCTGTGGGCCAGATGCACACTCAGCCTGGCCCTGGCACCTGGTAGATGTGGGTGGAAATGACTCTTGACTCCACAAGAGACCTCCCAGCCTGCCCTAGGTGCAGGTTAACCAAAGAGAGGTTAATACATACACAAATGGGAGTTAGATGCACACAAAAGTCCAGTAGCTACCATGGGTGGCAGGAAGGAGCTAGTCCATCTTGGGGTGCTTTGAAACATCAATTCTAATCGCAGGGTAGAGGGGGGAATGAATGGGAGACAGAGATGGGGGTGTCTTTCTTGAGTAAGGTTGCTGCCTTAGTAATCTATAGCAGGACATGTCATGTGTCCTGAGGGCTCGCACCAGGCTTGTACAACTGAACAGGACTAAAGAGAATTAATGGTTCTTTGTGTCTCAGCTCATTGTTTTGCTGGTGTCATCCAGCATCTCAGCTCCAGGTGCTATACGGGTCCAGGAACTCAGACCTTGCCATTTGGGTCCATTCTTTCCTTCCTCATCTTTCTTGTTCTGCCTTCTACCCCCTTTGTTTTGGTTTGAAACGAGGTTTCATAGCCCACTCTGCTCGCTATACAGATGAGGCTGGCCTTGAGCTCCTGGACTCCACCTGAGTGCTGGAACTTCCAGACAGCAGCACACTGAATCCTGCCTTCTGCCTTCTTCACTCTGTTCTAGTCTCGTTTGTTGTCTCTCTCCTCTCCTCCTCCTGTTCCTCCTCTTCCTCTTCCTTTCCCCCTCCCTCCTCCTCCTCTTCCTCCTTCTTCTCCCCGCCACCCCCTTCTTGTCCTAGCTTGAGATAGACAACTCTACAGCCCAGCAAACACAGAGTTCATTAAGTAACCCAGGCTGGGCTTGAACTTGCAACTACACTCCTGCCCTGGCCTCCCAAGTGCCAGTATTCCGGGTGTGAGCCACCCGACTCAGCTCTGTCCTGCCTCTGGCCTTTTCCTAAAACAGAATCTGTTCACCAGGCTTTCCTTCCCACCTTGGGAGGGCCCCTCTCTTTCCCAGGCTCAGGGCTCTCTGGGCGATCTCCTAGCACTAGCACCAAACCAGGCTCTGCACTCAGAGAGAGGTCTAGGCTGTGGCTGAGAACCTGAGAGTGGAGTCAAGTGATGGTCAAGTCCAGGATGGTGCTCTCAGATGGGGAAATGGATTTCGGAGAAGTGGGAACACCAGGACCTGCGGGTGGCCAGAGCAAGGACCATAGATAGCTCTTCTCCAGATCACAGCGGCTCACGCTCTGGCTCCTTCCCTCCCCAGCCTCCTGCTCCACAAGATGCACCCAGTCTGGTTCACTCCCTCCCCAGCTTTCATCCTGTTCCACAAAATGCACTAAAATCTCACCTCCTGGTTCCTCTTTCACACATGTTGTCAACCGCCCAGGATGCTGGGTGAAATCTGGTCCTCCTTAGGTGCCAGAGACACATTCTGGTGGTGCTACACCTGCCAACTCTCACCCCAGCCCTCTCCGGCTGCGCCATAGGAGTTAGCGGGAACCGTTTGACTGGGTGCTTGACTTTGGTTACTGGATTTCTCTTGCTTTCACCTCCTGCCTGCCATGTCCTAGGCCATCTGAGGTAGCATGGCTGCCACGGCTACACATGGTGACAGCCTATGGTGGGAGGGGCAGGAAGAGCTTCTTACACAAGGGCAGAGCTGGGAGGAACACTAAGGTTAGCTCGGTGAGCAAGAGGGCACTGCCCATAGTGAGCTGCTGAGGTCACTCTAGGATCCTGCTGTTAGCCTCCAGGCATCTACACCATGCTCGTGGGCTCCTATGCTGTCTGTAGACTCAGGCTGGTCATTAGCAGAGCAACAGGCTCTCTTGGGAGTGACTGCAAAGTGCTTCCAGCTCTGCCTTTCTGGGATAGCTCTCGAGCATTCATACAGCTCACCCAACACCTACCAGGGTGAGGCTAGTGCTGGACTCTGCATAATGATGACAGCACAGACCTTAGGGTTAGAGAGTGATGTAACATGACGTCTGTGTATGATGGAGGAGGAACCCTGACAGCATAAAGGAGCTGCCACCCAGGAGAGCAAGCACCCTGCCATTGAGGAGATGTGCTCCAGCGTGAGGCGTAGTTAGGGTGAAAGTGTGGAAGCAGGAATCTGGGAGACTCCTAAAGCAGCAGGATGCCAGGAAACGAGGAGGAGGCTTGAACACCACCAAGAAGCAAAGGACTTCATGTGAGAGATTCTGGGTGGTGTCTGGCCTGACCTGGGTTGTCACAACCGCCTGGGTCTGATTGACATTGTCAACCCGCTGGCCAGCTGCCTTTATGTTCCAGATACAATGGTCACATTTTGCTGATTTGTTTGTTTTGAGGCTGCATCTCATGTAGCACAGGCTGACCTCAGACTCCCTACGTAGCCAAGGACGACCTTCAGCTCCAGATCCTCTATCTCTCAAGAGCTGCAATTACAGTCGTGTACCACCACATCCAGGTTACAGAGTGCTAAGGATTAAACCCAGGGGTCTGTGTGTGGCAGGCAAGTGCTCCATCAATCACTCATCCCTCAGCCTTACAAGCTCCACTAGTCACTTAAAAAATAAGTGAGTCCTGGCCTCTGTCCACTTTAGCTGAGAAACTACGGCCTATTTGGAATCCATCTTTGACCTGGCATCCTGGTTTGCTCTGTCTGCTCTTTGCTGAATTGGCTTCTCAGGGCCCCTTCTTACCCTCTTATCTGTCTTTAGGGATAATGAGCACCTCCTGCTCACCATCTCTGACCAGCACCAGGAAACATTTACTGCTTCCACCAAGCTTCCGGTTGGACTACCTTGGACCTCATTTTCCCAAGGCAAGTCATGGAGCACCAGGAAATGTTCTTGGTTAAACCCTAGTGGCTGCAGCCTCCTAGATTTTTTATCTTTGTCCCATTGTTCACCGCAGAGGACTTTGGGATGCTCAGCCTGTGGTTCAAGGGCCCCTGGGTCCCATTGTCCCCAGCCGAGGAGGCAGCGGCACTGGCTCCTCTCTCACCTCTGCTGCTCTAGTGCTGGACACCAGGAAGCGGAGTGGGAATGAACGAGACCGAGCTTCGTTAATAGGAACTTGCTGAGAGAGACAAAGGGGGTATGGATGTAGTTGTGAGATAATAGTTCCTCATCATGAGTCTTTTGTTTCAGTGCCTACTGTGTGTGCCAGAAAACACTTTCAGCTGTGTGGTATAGCTGTGGACACAGTGGAATCTTTTCCCTAGCAACTCCTAGCAACACTGGCATCCTTTGGGGGAGAAAGTGCGACCCCTGCATTATCACCATGAGAAACCACAGCTACGAATGGAGGTTCATACTTCAAACCAAAAAAAAAAAAAAAAAAAAAAAAAGAAGAAGGAAAAGTTAAAACCCAGGTTCTGTGTCATACTGCCCACGTTTCAAGGGCTCAGTGGCTGTAGGTGGCTGGCAATTGTGGTCAAAGAGCATATCAGGATGGCATTGCTGGAGGCCAACAGGTAGCAACAGGTGGATACTTTGCAGTCAATGGAGATGGGAAGGGGCTGGGAATCAGAGAGAGGCAGGGATGTTGTTTGGAAAGAAGCACAGCTAGAGTGTATGTCAAGATGTGTTCCTGGGAGGCATGTGAGCAGAGACTACTCCCGGAACAGCAAGCTAGCACATGAGAAAGCCCTGAGGTTCTAGCAAGAAGAGACCAAACTGAGAGAGTGGGTTGACCTGCAGAATCAGGATGAAACTGATAGGGACGTTTGGTGCCTTGAGCATCATGAGGAAGATGTAGGGTGGGACAGGGAGATCCCGGACGGGAATCAAATGCAGAGGGAAGGATATGAGGTTAAGAGACTCTCAGGTTAAGAGAGTCATCTCGATGCTGGCAGGAGGCAGGCCAGGAGGATGCTAAGCTGGACAGTTCTCACCAGGGCAGTGGCAGAGACAACTCAAGACTGTGCCCACTCCGGCTTGTGATGGGTGAGAGTCTGGTACCCATCCACTGGCTCTGAGGCAACCTTTCTAAAGCTGGGGAACCCACGATCCCTGGTCTCCTTTCCATAACCTTCATGCTGTGTGATTTTCAGTCCATACTGAGCTTAAAACCTGCAGTAGCTTCTGGAGGGCCTGGTAGCCTTGGTCCCACCTGAAACCCCATGTGTCACAGCACACCCTCCAGCCTCAGCCTCAGCCAGGTGACTCCGCATGGACTGATTGTCTTTTCCATTTTCCACAGGGGCTTGGACTGTATTCACACAGCAGCAACCTGCCTTCAGGACACCTGCCTGGCCACCTCCAGTCGCATTTATGACCCAGGAATATGTGAGGAGTTTCTGCCCTGGAGGAAACCTCACTGGTGGGTGGAACCTGAAATGAATGCCTCTTCTGGCTTCCTGGCTCTGCTTGAAAGCTGCTCCTGTCCCTGTCCCCTCAGTCTCAGCCCCATCTTTAACACACATGACTGAACCTAAGTCAAGTTCAGTTAAACTCCGTGAGAAGTTAGAGAGCGACTAGGGAAGACACTAGACATTGACCTCTGGCCCCTACACATGCACATATAGTGCACATATGTGAAAACACAAACAAATAAAATAAAAGAGATACATATAGAGACAGGAAGAGACAGTAAATCTGGGCTTCCTTCCTCTTCTTACAGGAACTACACTCCCATCCCCCAACTCCCACCCCACCCCCAATAACTCCTCCCTAAAGCCCCGCGCCCTATTGTCAACACATTAAATGTGGGGTTTCTAGGTGTGAGTTAGGGTGTCATAGACCTGCAGGCTAGAGTAGAATCATTTCCAGCGCTCATGGGATGAGCCGTGGCTCCACACCTGCCTTCCCACTGGAGGAAGGCTCCAATCTAGCCTGGGACTGGCTGTGATGGTTTCACGGAGGGATACCATCCATAATGGCAAGTGAACCCTCCTGAGGCCTCCAGGGCCCTTCCCAGCACCACTCTGCAGTTCCTCTGCCCAGCTTGCTTGGAGTAAGCAAGGGTCTAATCCGTAACAGTCCCTCCCAAGGTGGCCCTGAGTGTCATACGGAGGGCACTGGTTACACATGCCACAAAATGTCAGATTAAATATAGTCAAGGCCTTTTCACCTTAGGATTTTAAATATCTCTCTTTATAGTAGTAGTAGTGATAATGGTGGTGGTGGTGGTAGTAGTAGTAGTAGTAGCAGCAGCAGCAGCAGTAGTAGCAGTAGCAGCAGCAGCAGTAGTAGTAGTAGTAGTAGTAGTAGTGATGGTGGTGGTAGTAGTAGTAGCAGTAGTAGTAGTAGTAGTAGTGATAGTGGTAGTGGTAGTAGTAGTAGTAGTAGCAGCAGCAGCAGCAGCAGCAGCAGTAGGAAATAGTAAAGACAGGGTCTCGTGTAGCTAAGGCTGACCTCGAGCTCATTATGTAGCTGAGGGTGACCTTGAACTTCCGATCCTCCTCCATCCTGGGACATGAGTTTATGCCACCAATGGCAGATTAGCATGACTCTGGGAATGGAAGCCAGGCTTTGAACATGAAGGGAAGCATGCAACCCTCACTCTGCAACTCTAGGCTTGCCTCTTCTAAGGGGCATTTCCTGAATTTGCTTGCTTGGGGAACCCTCAATCAGAAAAGGATCATCTTTGAGGGCTTGGACACTTACATTGGGCCAAGCTGCTATGGAAATTGGTAGGCCCCATATGGACAGATTGCCTCCGCCAGATGGGGTTTCCCTGAGTCTTGCCTCACTGCCTGGGGAGACTCTGGGGAGAAAGCACGAGTCAGTGTTTTGGGACGACAGCTCCAGGACAAGAAGGTTGTGTGTGGCAAGAGGTCACAGTAGCTTTCCTAGCTTAGACAGTGACTGGCAGCTCCAGGAGCAGAGCCAATTATGGGGAAGCATTTGCAGAGGGTCAAGGCAGGTCAGTAAAGCCTGGGATGTAGGGCTGGGAGTGGGGAGTGCGGGCCCAGTCAGTAACATGTTCCCTATACAAGAAAGAGAACCTGAGTTTGGATCGCAGCAGCATCTACATAAAAGACAGTGTGGTTTTGATCCTGTAGAGCAGAGACAGAGGGAACTGGGGCCGACTGGCCAGCCAGCTTAGATAAAAGGACGAGCTCTGGGTTCAGTGAGAGACCCTGCCTTGAATAACAAGGTGGAGGGGAACAGAGGAAGTCACTCAATGCTGACCTCCAGTCTTTGTGTGTACGTGTGCATACCTGCGTGTACGTGTGCACACGCATGCACACACACAGACACTCACAATATGTACACACATACATAAATGCACTTGTGCAACCTACAATTCTCCTGTAGAGCCGACTGAGACTGCAAAGTGTTCTACAACCATTACTGACCCTGACTGAGGTGTGACTGCAAGACAGACAAACTGTGGGGACAGGGGAGGAAAAGAAGTCACTCACTCCAGAATCTGATTGAAGCCTGTGCCAGATGACAGTCAAGAATTTTAACACAGCCAAGGCCTGGAAGATGCCAACAGAGAGATGAGATTCCTTTTCAATAGCTCTGTTTCTAGCAGGAATACACCAACAGGTGCTTAAAGTCTGAGAATGTATGACCTTTCCCCCTACCCAGTTGGAAACCTACAATTTTCAAAAAAATCTCATCAGAAATCCCCTTTACAGTAATAGGGCATGCCTAGCCTCTCTTCTGTAACCGGCAACTCCTGGTTTTATCTGATCAGGACAGAGTCCTGGCAAAGCTATCTCCAGAGCCATTCTATAACCTCAACTTACTGACAAAGAGGAGCACAGCTTTGAGACGTCGCTTCAGAGGCACCCAACAGTATGCACAGGGCTAATGCACAGGGCGCAGGAGCGACTGCTCTTGGGTATACCTTTCCCTAATGTGGCCAAGGATGGGACTGACCTGAGTCAAAGTCCCTAAAAGATTTAGAGAAGGCCTCAGGCTGCTGCAGGCTACAGCATTGCTCTCTGTCTTTGTCCCTGCTGCCACTGACCTGGTATGGTCTGACTGGTCACAAAGCTGAGCTTATGAAAGTGGAACAAAGAGAAGAAGAGAACAGGCAGGACCGGAGAGATGGCTCATGTAGTGTGGGGTTTGGCTACTCCGCTTTATGCTCCTGGCGGGTCACGCTCCCCCAGCCACCCGCCCAACATACACACTAACTTATTTTAATATGCCATCTAGTTCAATGGCTGGGCAGTTCTAATCCCCCGCCTGCTACCCTAGGCCCAATGGAGGAAGTAGCCAGTGGCCACCTACCGGAATTCTTACATGGCTCCTTGACTCTCTCCTGCAGCTCTAAATCTGATCTGTCTCCCACTGCATCATGGAGATCCTCCATCTCCTTCCCAGTTCCTAGGCCATGCAAATCTAAAGGTCCCACCCTGTTTCCCTTTGCCCAATCATTGTCTGCTGACATCTTTATTGATCAATCAAAAACCAACAAGGACCTTCAGCATTTGGACACACAGGTTCCTGATGAAATCAAAGCATTAGAACAAATCCCCAACAGGCTCAACCATTGGGAGTGCTTGCTTGCAGGGGACCCTGGTTCTGTCTCCAGCACTCACAGGACAGCTCACCATCACCCACCTCCAGGAAACCAACGCCCTCTTCTGGCCTCCACAGGCACTGCCTGGACACAGGGCATATCCACACGGGCAGACAAAAGACTAAAGTAAATCAATATGCGAGAGAAGGTGACAGGGAGGGAGGGGGGTAGGGAGGGAGGGAAAGAGGGAAAGAGGGAGAGGGTTTGTACCTCTCACTGCTGTGGACCATGCTGGGGAAGGTCTCTCCTCTTTTTTGGACCCCAGCATTGCTTGTCCTGTCTGTCGGGGGAGGGGGCGGGGGTGAGGGAGCTTTGCTGGTGACCTCATCTTAGAGAGGTGATGGTGGTGTCACCTCCTGACTCACTCCTCCTATGCACTCTCATCCAGGAACTGTTTCCGTCCACATCCAAATCATCCCCACGCTGTCCCTGCCCTGCTAGACCCCAGCCTGCTGCTTGCTTACTTGGACTCTGGGGCCAAGTGGGCTCTTCAATTCCTCTCCTTCTGGGAACCACAGTCTGGCTAAGACTGACTGGGGCTGGCTTCCATTAATGGGAACTTTAAAGATAGAGTTCCCGATCTGGCTATGCTGAGCCAGCTGCATAGCAAGTCTAAGGCTTGGGCTACCTGAGAAAGAAGGAAGGAAAGGAGGGAAGGAGGGGGGCAGAAGGAAGGCAGGCAGGTGGAGGGAAGGAAGGAAGGAAGGAAGGAAGGAAGGAAGGAAGGAAGGAAGGAAGGAAAAGGAAATGGGAGAGACTGAGACAAGAGAGCAGTGAACATATACACCCAAGATCATGCCTGTGGGAGTTCTGGTCCTTTCATTCTTCTCATACCCTCTGACATTCATTCATAAAACACTTGCTGAGAGCACACTAGGTCCTGACTGACTTCAGCAAGCCTAGGTTCCAGACACTTGGGTCCCAGACTTTCTCACACCAGGGACCTTTGCTCTGGCTGCCTCTGCCAATGGAAGCACAGAGCCCTGGACTGGCCAGCCTGTCTCTCTGGTCCCCCAGTATAGTGTGTATCTGCTAATGTGGAGGGCCGGAGAAGCCAGAGTGGGCAGAAGTGGTCTTTAAGGCAGAGTTCAGACTCCCCTCTTCATGGCCTCCACTGTCCTTTCTTCATTGTTCTGATAGGACCTTGGCTGGAATGACAGGCCATGTAAAGAGAGAAGGGCCCAGCATCATGTCTACCCCACCTCCTGTGGACCCTCCTGCTATATACACAGGCCAGACCCCTGGGGGCTCTGCTGGTCACTTGCTGATTTCACAACAAGTCTTTGGTGTTTTAAGCCACCAAGAGTTGGGCTGTTTTGGTGTGCAATGAACTCTGCACAATTCTTCACCATCTCCCAGCCTCCTTCCCACCCAACCCCCTTTGCAGGCTCAGCTAGTGGCTGAAGAAGAGGGGAGTCCTGGGGAGCCCACAGATACAGGAGCAGGAGGACCTGAAGCCCACAGGCCAGTCTTCTGAACTGACATAGAGGGTCAGCAACAAACGCCCACTCGCGGTTTTCCACTGGAGGCACACGCTTGCAAATGGGGCTATTTCACAGCACTCTGTTGATGTCCAACCCACTGGCACTGCTGAGGCCAGAGCTAGAAAACACTCATTTCCCTCACCAAATTGCCACCGCTGAACTTCCTGCCGTGCTGGGCTCCGGCGATGTAAATTAATTCGCTACATGAAAATCTGGCACAGAAGAGGGAAAGGGGGCATGCTGGGTAGGGGACAGATCTGAGCAGGAGTCCAGTGAGACATAGCATCAACAGATTCAAACTTAGAGGCAGGCAGCCATGCACCAGGTTTCACAGGCACCCAAGCAAGCGCCTCTACAACCCCCCAGCCCCCATGTGGGTTGTGTGTGCACATCATTCAGACAGCTTAGAGATGCTGAGCCTGCACAGCTCAACAAGGCCCAGGCACCAGCTTCCCCATAAGTTCCTCTATGGAGCAGAAGCTGTGGTAAGACACACACTGGGAACCACTAGTCTGAAAGATAAACTCTTAAAAAAAATAGATTTATTTTTCATCTTACAGTATGTGGTGAGGCGACTGGGTAGCCCTCAAAAATGTCAGTAGTTACTTGGAGCTGCAGAGTCTCTCCCAAGATGGCTTTACCGTGTATTGTCCTCATGGACACAGGATGGCTGCCACAGCTCCAGACCTCATGTATGTTCTGAGAGAGAGAGAGGGTTAATTGAAAGGCCTCTTGGAACCTAATTTCAAAAACCCATATAATATTACATTTTCCAGTTTTGACTGGAGAATGACTCTCAGGCCAGCTGAAACTAAAAGAGACAGAAAACTAGATCATTGCTAAATGGGATCCTTCGTACAGGATCCTTCGTACAGCCACGGTGCCAACAAGTACATGGCTTGGGAGGGGAGAGGTTTGCAGCAATTAAACATTCTACTGGGGACTGAGGCTGCAGGCCAGGCTGCAGGCTCAGTCGACAGCATCTGCCTAGCATGCATGAAGTCCTAGGCTTGATCTTGTGCATTACTTAAGCAGGGTAGGGTGATGTGTGCCCGTAGCAGGGTGTGGTGGTCCGTGCCCGTGATCCAAGCACTCAGAGGTGGAGGCAGGAGGATCAAAAGTTCAAGGTCATGAAAGTGAAAAAAAAAAAAGGTGTTTGCAGCAGCCAGAGGCAGAGGACTGGTCTAGGTGACATTGGCTGCTAGAATTCATAGGGGCTTGAGCTTGTCATGATAAAAAGCCCAGTGGAAGCCATTTACAACGCCACCTCCAGGCAGTGGGACTCAGGGTAGAGTCTCAGAGCTCTCAATCAGGAGTCAAGGGGCCCTAGCACCCCTGTGGATTAGCTGTATAAGGGATAAGTGAAAAAGTTAAAACAGGGGCTACAGTAAAGGTGTGTGGTTAGGCGTTAACACTGCCTCAGTATTTAACAGTCCTCCGTTCTCAGCCAAATACCCACGGGCAGAGTTGGGGCATTTTATGTACTTTTAGGGAGTTCACCAAAAAGTCTGAGGGAGCCAGTCTGACCGCTTTTACCCATATGCCTTTGCACAGTGTGGGGACCAGCCACAGTGCCGCTGTGGACACTGAGTTGCTGGATCCATAATTCTGAACTTTCAACTTCTGGAAAAACAAGCAAACAAACAACGTCTGCTTATAAACAGCCCCAGTGTAAAGCACTGTGTTATGGTTACTTAAATAGGCCAAGAACCCAGCCTAGCACTTTCCGTTTTGGCTGCATTTCAGTTTGGTTTTGCTCTTTGAAAGAGGATCTCACACATCCTGGGTTGGCCACAGACTCCCCAAGTACCAAAGGATGACTTTGAACCCTTGATCTTTCTGTCTCCACCACCCGCGTGCCTGGATTTGTTGTGTGCCACCACGTGGTTACACAGCGCTGAGATCAAACCCAGGGCTTCACAAATGCTGTGAAAGCTCAGATCAGCTGAGCTGCACCCCAGCCTTTATCATCAACCTAATGTTCCGATGACACATGAGAAGGAGAAACACTAAGAACTGAAGCAAGAGCCATCTCTGGGCTGTTCACAAGGCCTGCGTGCGCCTTTGGTCTCACTGATAGGCCTGGCAGCGTGGTTCCTCCTCTGTTGACTGCCAGAGGTGGTCATCTGGTGCGTCCCTTCCTCTGTAATCAAGTGCACTCATTGTCCTGGGATGTTAGGTACTGAACGCTCTTGGTCCTTGAAGCAGCACAGGCCATCAATAGATAGTGTATTGCTCTTTGGCTAGATGTAAACACCTTTTCCCAGAACACTATCTTCCCATGCTCTGTTCACTGTCTTCTCATTCTTTGAGACATTGACACAGGGCTCACAAGTTCTCCCTCCTTCCCCAGCACTTGTCAAAATATTTTTTCCCAAACACTATCTCGTTCCTGTGACAGGAACTCTGATGCCAGCTGTTAGGTTAATAAGAGTACCTCCACTCCACACCTCCCTTGTTTTGTTTTGTTTTGCCTGTGGGCCCTGAGCCCCAGAATTTCTGCTCCTTTGATCTCTAAATGGAAAACAAAACCCCAGGAATTGGAACCCTTGACTCAAGGAGAGAAGCATGCTGAGTACAGTTCAGTACACACACACACACACACACACACACACACACACACACACACACAAAAAACAAACACATACACACTTGCAGCATGGGAAGGTAGATCAGATAGCATTGGATGGGGACAAAGAGGCTGAGGTCACATGTGGAGAGCCAAAAGCCACAGCATGAGCCTTGCTTCCTAGCTTAAGAGGGAGCTAGAACATGCACCCTGAGTGTGCCAGCCATGCACATGTGCCCAGGGGACAGCTTTAAAATGACTTGTTTTGACTCAGGCTTTCAAAGGTGTCAGTTTGCACTCCTGCGCTCTCTTGGTTCCAGACACACAGTGAGGCAGGATGTCTTGGTGACCACAGCATGGGGCACAGAACAGCTCAATTCCCAGGGGGCAGGAAGCAGAGCAGAGACAGGAGGGGCCAGGGTTGGATGTGCCCTTCCCTAATGGAGACCAGGACTGCTTCCTGCAGCCAGACGAGGCTTCCCACTGCTCGCATATGGAGGATGCCCTGAGGGAAGATACATCCTCTAGTACCACAGATGGGCTTTAGATGGCCCTGTGTCTGAGAGTTCAGCATCAGCAACAGAGAGGGTGATGTATGATGCGCAGCTCAAGTCTGTGGCAAGTTACTATGGCAACAGATGCCAGGAGGAAGACCACCCAAAGGCGTTGAGACCATTAGAGGTCCTGCCTATGGATCAGGAAGGCTCTCCAGAGAGCTGCCATTTCACCTGAGAACAGAGTGCTCCACTCAGGCTGGGAACTCTCACAGGTCATTGCCAACAGAACCCTGCAGTGGGAGGAGTGGAAGGAACAGAGCAAAACAAACTCAGGCAAGAAGAAGGAGGCAATGGTTGAGTCATGTTGTGTTCTCGGTAAGACAAGGTTTGCACACCAGGGGCGTAACTGAGGGACTGAGTTCAGCATTATCAGCCTAAAAGCACAGCTATCAGAAATGTTCTTCTATGGAATGAGAATCCTCTGCTAGTGACTAGGATGTAAGCATGATGGCTGGAGCTCAAGCAGCCATTTTGAACCATGAGTCAGGAGCCTTGGGTTAATAGTAAAGCTTTTGGATGTTTTTCAATCTTTCTTAGACTTTATCTTTCCTAGACTTGTCCTAAATTTTTATGAGTTAAGAAACACCAGAAAGTAAATTTTTCTCTTAAAAAAGACAGAAATCTGAGCACACCTAAGTTGGAATATGGATTTAGCTGATGATGCTGGAGTCACAGGGTCTCTAGTCCCCAGAGCCAGGGAACTGGGGGAATTTCCTAGAGACCTCACTGTGAAGTGGTGGGCCTTTTCGTGATTCTAGAGCCTTCTAGGCCTATACACTAGTCTTCAAACAGAAGTCATACAGAAGCAAAATTTCCTGTCTGTCCAACAGAGGCCAATGCAAGGGTCTAAAACCAATGGCATAAGAGATAGCATTAACTCAGTGTTCACCTCAGGACTTGTCCAAGGATAACACTGGGTATGGGCCAAGGAGCATCTGCCTTGCTTAGTAGGGCTCTAAACGGAACCAACCGTTCTTGCTCAAGCCTATGTTGGGAGTGTTTAGGGAATGCACAGTTGACCTTGGGACTCACACACTCAGGAAGATGGCTGGTCAGGCTTTCTGGGGGTTGACCAGAGCTGGGGGAGTGGAGATGCTAGGCTTCTCCAAAGCAATGTTATTTCAGCTGAGCTGGGCAGGAACCCAGGGATTTGCCAGGCTGACCCCTCTGAGGGTGCTCATAGCAGAGGGACAGGAGGTTGGTTGAAAGGTGAATAGCAGGAGAAAGCAGAGTTCATAGTTTCCTCCCTCACTGATCTGTCTTCCTGCACCTCAGGCTACCTGAGAGAGTGCAGTGGAACAGAGGGAGAGCGTGCTTTACACATTTGGAGATTCTGGAAGAACGAGTGTCCTGAGCTAAGGACCTAGTGCTAGGGTCATAGCAGCCTGGACAGGAAATGGGACCTCAATTTTAAAAGATCTTCTTCCCCTCAAAGTCAGTGAGTCTTGGTGGAAATACACACAGAGGAAGAGAGAGGTAGACTCATCCAGAAACTGCAGCCCTGTTCTGCCCTGCCAACCGGATAGCTGAGAGGCTGGGGCCTGCCATGCCCCGTGTGATGAGGAAGCCTGGTTTAAACACGGCCACGCACATAACTCCCAAGGTTCCAGCTTCTCTCCTGCAGACGTCATCGCTCCTGATCTCTCCCTCCCCATCTCCTCCGCAGCCCTTAGCTGGGCGATTTCTTGCTCAGTGCAGATCTGACCCCAGAGAGCACAGCAATTACTGGCTAATGGGGATGATGCTGACGCAGAGCCGTCTCCAGGCATCCAAGGTGCGGGCCGAATGTAGAATCCCTCTTAGAGAGTGTAGGCCGGAGGCCTCCAAATGTTACCACCTGCATTCATGCTGCGCTTCAGCTGTACACACATAACACACGACCTGTGGGCATGGCTCCTTGGGGCCCTGAAGGAATGACGTCGTTGCTGTGCCAGGATGCCACTCAGCCACCGCCTGCAGGAAGGTCCCTCATGGGGGCTTTTTCTTCTCCTCCTCCCTACATTGTCCACACAAGGGAGGGACCACTGTACCCATTTCAAAGCACCAATGGCTGCTGGAAATTGCTTTGGCTGGTGCGCGCCTTCTGCAGCCTCATAGAAATCTTACAGATTGCCTTCCTTCCTGTCTTTGCAAATGATTCCCTCCCATTTTATGGTCCAAAAAAAGCCAGCTTTGAACTGCTAAGGGACCAGAACTTGGGGTATGACATGGGTCTGAGCTGGTACACTCTACAGACAGTGCCTGCTTCTAGCTGGGCCTGATGCCACCTTGGAGCCCCGTTACTCTGGAAGAAGAAGCAGAGGGAACGTCCACGGAAGGCCTGACTGAGCTAGAGCATTCGTAGGTGGCCTGGGAACTTAGTGATCCCCAGCTCCGAAAAAAAGAACCAAAAAAAAAAAAAAAATTAAGAGGCTGGAGAGATGGCTCAGTGGATAAACACTTGTGCAAGCTGGAGGGTCCAAGTTTAATACCCAGAACCCAGGTTTAAAAAGGAGAAAAGCCGGAGGTGGTGGTGGTGTGGAGGTCAATCTCAGGGGTTGCCCTTGTCATCCATTTTGTTTGAGGCAGAGTTTCTTTGCTGTTTGCTAGCTTCCCCAAGAGCACTCAGAGGTTCCTTGGTCTCCGCCTCACACTCCATCTCACTGTGAAACACCGAGATTAGGTGAGCCACGATGCCCAGCTTTATGTGGGCCCTGGGTACCTAAATTTTACTTGCACAGCAAGCATTTTATCCACCAAGACCAGCCTGGCCTTAATTTGCAATTCCTTCAGGGTGACCTTGGTCAGGTCTCCTGACTTGGAACCCTGGGAGCTCATCATGAAAGCGGTGGCTTAGTAGGGTTATGGGGATTACACTAAATGAGCATTTGGTGTCAGCCCAGGGGCCCAGGCTCTGCAGCCATGCAGCTTGGGTTAAAGTCCCAGATGCTTTGGGTAGGTACTGCCTGCCCCTCTCTGAGCCTCACTTCCTCTGTTTGCACAGAACTGTCCGGGCTGAGATGAGCAGCAACCAAGAAGCAGGTTCCGCTGTAGGCAGCGTTTGGTAAGCGCTGTGATGGCATCGTATGCCCGAGCTACCCACCCGAAGAAGAGCAGCATCCAATGCTGGCTGGGCGCGCGGAACACAGCAGCCAGGAGGAGGGGCCAGCGCTTGTGAAAACTCTGGGCCAAGAGTTCTCAGTCCTGACTCCACACTGGCACTGCATGGGGGCCTTGTCCGATGCCCACTTCCACATCCTCCATTGGTCTACAGGACACCTGGCATCCAGTGAGATTTTTAAATGCCCAGGAAATACTAATAAACAGCCAGGCCAGGCCCAAGGGCCACTGACTTAGAGAGGGGCTCTAACTAAGCAGGCCGGGCCTTCTGGAGGAGGGGCTATCTGAGCTGAGATAGAGATGGCAGGCAGGAATTGATGACAGAGGAGTTTAAACAGAGAATAGAGTGGGTACCAATGTTTCAAACAGAGAATAGAGTTGGTGCCAAGGTCCTGGGACAGGCATGGATTTGGTATGTGAGGAAAGCAGCAGGTAGCCTGGGGTGGGAGAAAGGTGGGTGTGTGTACTAGCTAAGGGCCCAAGCCCCCGGAGGGCAAGAATAGGAAACCGCGGGTCCCTCTGGCCAGAAGGACTAGACTAGCCATTGACGCCCCAGAGAGTACCCTGCCTCTTGCTCACAGCTGACATAAGTCCTTCAAATGCCCTTGAGACACAGAACATAAGGATGGCTCTGAGGGAGTACCTAGTCTCATCGACAGGTCATAGGCTGAGGAAGGGTCCTGAGGAGAGTGAAGTGGGGACCATTATAGTAACTAGTGTAAGACGAGCTTGACCAAGATGGACCAACTGTGCCCCTGGAGCCCATCACAAAGACCTTGGGGAAGTTGGCTGGCTGGCAGGGAGAGGCAGCAGGCTACCAGGAAAATGGTACATCCTGCTGGGGCCTAATTACCGCTCTGCTGTGGTGTGGGCTGGGTGGGCGCAGGTGTTTCTATTTTCTGGCACAATTATCTGGGAGGCAAAAGCAGAAACGTCAGGGACTCAGGGATGTGTCTCTATCTTTCTGCGTAGTGACTCGGCCTCAGGGGAGAGCATATCCGCTCTGCTGGCTGACTGGTCCATGCATCTGTGTGTGTGTGTGTGTGTGTGTGTGTGTGTGTGTGTGTGTACATGTGTGCACCTGTGTGCTCATGTGTAACCAGCTGCAGGCTCTCTAAGAAGGGTCTACTTTCCATCCCTGGATCACTGGCTCTTAGTGAGCTGCCAGTCTTGGTTCTGGGCCACACAGCCCTTGCCCACTGGACAGATGTCCCAATCTCGTGGCTTCATCTCAGGAGGAATGTATTTTGAAACAGCATCTTTGTCCGTGGCAGTCAGCCAGCTGACCCTTCCTGCTGCACGGCCTAAGGTGGCCAGCTGCATCCTGTGGCTCGAGCTGACGTGGATCAACACACAGTGAGGCCTGGCTCCAGGCCATCTGGCCTGCTGGGCTCCTTGTGTGGAGGGAGCACTGGGGAAGAGCCACAGGTCATCGTCTCGATGTCTTCCCAAATAGCTAGGGCCCTAGGTGAGAGGAAGAGGAAGAGAGGCCCCTCTGTGGAAGACTGAGGGGTATGCCCCCAAGTGGGACTAGGAGGTATAAGAACGCAGACTGCTCAAATGATGAACTGGAGTGGTAAGGGTTTTCCAGTTACTCTGAGGCCCTCACACACTGGCCATTGTTCTGAGTCAGTTCCTAACCTGGGCTTGTATCAGTTGTCCCTGCTGTAATAACCCTGCTGTCATCTGTCAAGACTGACTCCTCCCACTCACCTCTCTCCACAGTGCAGTGGTAGCACTAGATTCCTCTGAGTTCTGGAGCTCCACCCCCGGACCTTTGCATACACTGCTCTCCCTTAGACGTCTGCTCTTCCTAAGAGTGGCTCTTTCTAGCTTTAGATGTCTCCTGATCTGGTAGCCGTCTATGATGGCAATTCTTGGTTGTCAACTTGATGGCATCTGGAATTAATTAAAACTCCAAGATCAAGAGGCACACCCATGAGGGATTTTTTTGCTTCACTAGAAGTTGGAAGATCCACTACTACTAATCTGGATTTTTTTTTGTTGTTTTTTGTTTTGTTTTGTTTTGTTTTGTTTTTGGAGCTGGGGACTGAACCCAGGGCCTTGCGCTTGCTAGGCAAGCGCTCTACCACTGAGCCAAATCCCCAACCCCTAATCTGGATTTTTGAGGCGAGAAGACCCACCTCTAATGTGGGTTACACCTTCTGTTGGGATCTTATATAAAGACATGGAAGATGCCCTTTCTGCTGGTTCTGGCTTCGTAAGTCTGTTACTCTAGAGAACCCTGACTATTACTCCCCCTTACCCCAGGTCTTTATTACATCCTCTATCTGCTCTCATCTTGTTTTCCTATATTGCCCTGTCTTCCCTGGAATATAAGCCCTGTGCAGGTAATCTCTGTATGTCTTGTTCAGTCTTCTCATTATATGATCAGGGTCTGCATGGAGTATGCATGTAACCAATCACAATGGCTTCATGCATCTGCTGAGCATGAAGCAATGCATCAGGAGCTGAGCTTTATTCCAAACTCATGATAGCCCTTACATTGAAGGCACGTGCTCTTATTAGCTCTCTTACTGATGAGGGAAGATGGTGTTTAGAGACATTGAGAGACCTATCTGAGATGACACAGTGACCAGCATGAGAGGCTAGATTGTCTCAGGTGTGTCTAGCACATCTTCATGGCCTTAATATTTCCCAGGGGTCAGGAGGTAATTAGATTAGAAAAGTCTGACTCAGTTGATGGCAGGCAAGTGACAGTTATTTGTCATCTACCATCCTGAAACGAAGTACTGAGATTTAGTGGCTTAAAATAGCCAAATGTCAGGGATGGAGAGATGGATCGGCAGAGGACCCAAGTTCAGTTCCCAACGCCCACATGACAGTTCACAACAGTCTAAAACTCCAATTTCGGGAATCTGAAGCCCTCTTCTTGCCTCTGTAGGGCCCACATGCTCATGGCACACAGCTATACAAGCAAGCAGAACACACGTACACATAACACAAAATTAAATTTAAAAAAATTTGGGCGGGATGGCGGTTGTTTTCTAATGGTACGTTTTGATGACTTGCTTCCAGGGCTTGGCACCTTGGCAGGGTTTGGCTAGTCTGACCTATTCTGCTTCCCTGGTCATGGTAGACTCAGTGGACACAAGGGGAGAGGGCCCTTGGTGGGAGGACTGTTGCTGTCTGCCCCCAGCTGCCCTGCTGATAAGTCTGGCAGCTGGCTTGGGCCTCAGTTTACCTCTCGGTATCCTTTCCAGAGTATTTGCTCCAACCTCTCCATATGACTACTGGATCTGGACCCAACAGCCATGTAGAAAAACAATCATTCAATATCACATCTGTCATAGACCACTGGCCAAGTTACAAGGCCAAACCCAGATCAAGTGGTACCCGAAGAGATCCATCCCCTCTGGGTAGGAGACTGCAGGGAAGTCTTACTTCATCCACAGAGCTCCACTGGCCATAACCACAGCTGGTACGTGCAGTCACCCTTCAGATAGACCCACAGCCCTGTAAGGTAGCCTGGAGACAGACCCTTTCCTCCTCCTCCTCCTCCTCCTCCTCCTCCTCCTCCTCCTCCTCCTCCTCCTCCTCCTCCTCCTCCTCCTCCTCCTCCTCCTCCTCCTCCCCCCAGAGGAGGCGTGCAGGGCTGGCAGCAGATACCTCTTGACTTGTCCCCTGAGAAGGACCTATGTGTCATCACTTTACAGACATGGAAACTTGAGAAACTGTCTCTGGACTCCCTGGAGGACCCCTGCAGGGATCAGGTAAGGGTCAGGCTGAAGTAGTCCTACACCAGGATGCTGCCTTAGCCTCAGGGAAGAGCTTATGCCGAGGGCAATGAGAGCTCTGATCTCAAGGATGACTTTCTTCCCCCTCCTCCCACTCCTCCCCTGAGAACAACACTGACCTGGAGGCCACAGCAGAGAAAAGACTCTAGACCTCTAAGTTCTGGATCAAAGACCAATCCTCCAGCCCTCTCTTCACCAGCCTGTGGGACTCAAGAGTCCGTTGCATCTTTGATGTTGTGCCTCCTGCCTGTTTGTCTGTTTGCATCTAAGCAGATAGCTAAGAGGAAGGTCCCCAAAAGGACAAGCACTTGAGTGGGTGCAAGACCAGTGAAAGAGAGGGTCCTGTGGAGAGAATACCACCGGGAGCCAGATTAAACCAGCCTAAACTACAGTTCCCCACTTCTTCTAGGTGACCTAGTATAAGCTATCTCTGTTCTCTCTCTCTCTCTCTCTCTCTCTCTCTCTCTCTCTCTCTCTCTCTCTCTCTCTCTCTCTCTCTCTCTCTCTCAAATTTGTTTTTATTTTGCATGCATTGCTAGCATGTACGTCTGTGCGAGGGTGTCTGAAGCCCTGGAACTAGATACAGACAGGTGTGAGCTACCATGTGGGTACTGAGATTTGAACCAGGGTCAGTCATATGGAAGAGAAGCCAGTGATCTTAACTACCGAGCCATCTCTCCAGCCCTGTGCTATCTCGTTATAAGCTTTGGTTCTCTGCCAAGTCTTCAAGCATGGCATGTATAAAGAAGGGTGATTTCATACTAAGCACCACTTACAGCTGCCCGCTGGCCTCTAGGCAATACCACTGGGTGTGTGAGGAGTTTTCTGAGTGAGTAGGAGCCCCTTGTCCCCTCCACTCTGGGACCCGTCCTCGCTGCATGCAATCATCCTTTCACTTCACCCTTCAGTTTCTCCTTGGCTCTGCCTGGACCAGCCCATTGGGTCCTTGAAGTGGTTGTATGAGAATGTTGCCCATGGGCTCTGGCATTTTTGAACACTGGATTCTCAGTTTGTGAAGGTCTGGGAGGTTCAGCATTGCTGGAGAAGTACATTGTTAGGGGTGGACTTAAGAGGGTTCAAAGCCTCTCCCATGCTCAATATTCATTCTCTCTCTCTCTCTCTCTCTCTCTCTCTCTCTCTCTCTCTCTCTCTCTCTCTCTGCCCTGCCATTATAGATTTTAACCCTCTGAAACTGTAAGCCAAAACAAACTCTTTCTTCTACAAGTTGGGTTATAGTGTTTATTCCAGCAACAAAAAAGCAATGCAGCCCCGCCCCCGCCCCAGTGATGCAGGGACATTGCAGACAGTGTTAAGAACATCACTGCCCACTCTGAATCTCCTTCCTCTGTGGCCTCACATAGCTTCACTGATTTCTATAGCTTAAAAATGTGTTAGGAGCCAGATGGTAGTCATGCCTTTAGTCCCAGCTCTCAGGAGACAGAGGCAGGTAGATCTCTGAGCTCCCTGTCTTGAAATAAAAAAAAAAAAAAAAGGAAAAGGAAATAAATAAGTAAGTAAGTAAATAAATAGATAAAGAGATAAATGTATGTGTTGGGAGATTCTGGATTTTGGACCTGTTGACGACTCCCCTTGAAACTGAACTTGGTCATCCCTCTCCAGATAAGTAGGGTTGACCCATTTCCCCAGCAAGTTACTGGATTCTATAGCCCTGGAGTATAAGAGAGTGGAGGCAGGTGGGAGGGTGTTTACCGAGGTGCCGCATATGAGCCACTTACAAAGGCTGCCTTTCTCCTGGGCTATATCAAACATCTGGTTGAATGGTACAGGAGGCGCTTCAGAGAAAAACCACTGGGGCTCAGACTCTCTAGGTGGTGGAAGATAGCCTTGAAGTCGTGGATGTCCCAAGTCGCCTTCCAAGTGCTGGGATTAAAGGTTTGCTCCTGGTTATGCTATGCTGGGGATGTAACTCAGGGTTCCCCACTTTAGGCAAGCACTCTATGGGCTGCATCGTCTCCCCAGCCTGCTGGTCAGTCTATAGTGTGTCAGAAAGCTAGGCCTGGGATCTCCAGCTAGGAGGCTCTGTTCTCTCCTACTCCACACACTGCTGGGACTTACATAATTCAGAATGTTTTCACAGACATCCAAGCTCTAACGTCCCTTTTAAAGCCCTTCCAGGAAGTTTTATCTCTGAGAGAAGTTCAGGATCACACAGTGAAGAAAGGCATCTATGCCTCAGTGATGACTCCATGGCTGGATGGCTTCCTGCAGCTGCAGGCTTGACACCTGCTTCCACAGGGTTCCTCAGTGATGAGTACACCATCATCTCCTTCCTTCTCTTTGGCCCATTCGTGAGAGCTTTGTGGGCCAAAGACTCCCCTCCTGAGCTATAGAGCTGTATAACATTGGCCAAGGGGCTCTCTGGTCACACTTCAGATCCACACCAAGGAGTTTCCACCTGGTTGGTCCCTATCAGCTGTGACATCTGAGGCAAACTACTTAACCTCTCAAAATGGCAAGGGACCATTTTGTGTAGAGGTTTTCACCTTTCTTTCTTTCTTTCTTCCTTCCTTCCTTCCTTCCTTCCTTCCTTCCTTCCTTCCTTTTCTTTCTTTCTTTCTTTCTTCCTTCCTTCCTTTCTTTCTTTCTCTCTCTCTTTCTTTCTTTCTTTCTTCCTTCCTTCCTTTCTTTCTTTCTCTCTCTTTCTTTCTTTCTTCCTTCCTTTCTTTCTTTCTTCTCTCTCTCTTTCTTTCTTTCTTTCTTTCTTTCTTTCTTTCTTTCTTTCTCTTTCCTTTGTCCTTCCTTCCATTCTTCCTTCCTTTCTCTCTTTATTTTTGTTTTTCTTTATTTTGAGACAGGGTTTCTCTGTGTCTCTCTAGTAGACCTAAAATTCATTCTATAAACTAGGCCAGGCTTGAACGTGGGGATCTGCCTGTTTCTGCCTCCTAGGTACTAAGATTAAAGGCGTGGGACACCATTCTCAGCTGAGGTTTGATTTTCAATCCACAGACTGAACATCTGTGCTGGCAGGAAGACAATGAGGGCTGGGAAACACAAGGCTACTGCCTGCTCCAAACCGTACAATTTGAAGTCAGTCTGGGGTCACTAGTATTTAAGCTCAGATTGATGTGATTCCGAATTCACCATTTTCTCCTTTTTTTCTTCCTTCCTTCCCCCATTTGTTCACCAGCTCCACTCCAACTGGAGGGGAAGATCTGGCAGGCTCCGCTCAGCTTAATGACCCCAGTGTGCCTCCTGCTCTTCTTCCTGATGGCCAGGCCTGAGCTGAGAGCCGACAAGTCCCCCAACCCTCTGGGGTGGCTGCCAACAGAATGGGTTGGGCTCTACCCAGATGTCGCTCTGCCAGGACATGATGAAGGCTGGCTTCCTCTGCTGACAGTGATTGGCAGGCGTTTATTTCCTCTTAAGAAGCTAACAGCTGTGGTGTGTTTATGGTTTAATTTTTGTTTTCTCTACCACAGATATGCAGAAGGTATGGAGAAGCACAGCTCTGCTTGTGCAACTGCTCCTCCCCCAACCCTGGAGATGGCCCTCAGGGGTAGCAGCCTGGGTGTTTGCAAAGGCTCACAGGGCAGGGCTGCCTGGGCAAGCCTACTGTATGCTCCTCGACTCAGACTCTTTCAGAAGATCAACTAATGGCTGTTAAGTGTCCCAGGAGGCTCAGCTGAAACTCTAGGCCCTGTGCTTAGGACCTGAGTATAGGTGACCATTATAATGCTTCCTTGTGCAAGGTGTGGCTTTGGGGATGGTCTATTCTCTTACTATGGTTTGTTTGTTGTGTTGTGTGTGTGTGTGTGTGTGTGTGTGTGTGTGTGTGTGTACACAAGTGTCAGCTCTCCCATCTATACATATGTGGATCCAGAGAAAGATGGGGTGTCTTAGTTTCCCATGCTCCAATAATATAGTAATATCTATTATAACCTGCAACAAGGCAGATAGCCAGTAAATCTCAGCCATCCTCCTGTCTCTGTTCCCATAAAACTGGGAACTTTTAATGTGGGTGCTGGGATTCGGTTTGAGTCTTCATGTTTGTACTGGACTACCTCCCTGGCCCCCCAGTAGTTGTTGGGCAGTACTGAAGCTCAAACCGAGTGCCGCCTGCCTGCTAGGCAAGTATTCTACCAGTGGGCAGCACAGCAGCCTTTTATGTAACTTTTAAAAGTGAAATGGCTTAAGACTTGGTTTAAATGGTTTAACGGTTTGCAAAACTAACCCTGAGAATATCCCTACACAGATAGCCTCACCCAGCTGCCCGACACAGCTGCCTTCAGTGACCCTGTTGGAATCAGATCTGCCCAGGAAAACTTGAGATTTGAGCTTTATTCTGGTTTCTCCAGCTCTTGCAATCCTGTTTTTAATTTTCAGGGTTTTTTTTTTTGTTTTTTTTTTTTTTTTTTTTTTTTGGTTCTTTTTTTTTTCGAGCTGGGGACCAACCCAGGGCCTTGCGCTTCCTAGGCAAGCGCCTACCACTGAGCTAAATCCCAAACCCCTAATTTTCAGTTTTACCATCTCCACCAGTGCTGACTCAAGACACTCTAGTCTCCAGCCAGTGCTTAGAGCTTCCTTCTGTCTTTACCTTCTCACTGTCTACTCTGACGCCCCCTTCCCCTAACCCCTCATCCCCCATCCCCCATCCCCCATCCCCATCCCCACCCCTGTTCGCTGTCACCACGCTCAGACGATGGCGCGTTTCTTTTCAGACCGCGCTGGCAGGAGCCGCAGGTCTCAGTCGGGGAGCTCCCTTTCTCCCTCTGACCTCCCTTCCTCTGTCCTTTCTTCCGTGATTTGGGTGAGATGATCAGCCTTTGCTGTGGTGACCTCTGTTTATTTTATTTTCATTTTCGGCAGTTCTCTGCTCAAGAACAGCTCATTTTCTAACCACAAACGTCCCCAGTTTGCCCTAACCAGTCTTAGTATTTTCATTCACATTAGCCTTTCTCCAGTTCGCCCTCTGAAAAACATCTTCTTGGGACCTGCTAGCCTGAACTTGTAGACAGATGGCCTCGTTTTGTGAGGAGACTTTCGCCAGCCCCTAGCTGCATGTCCTGTTTCCTTGATCCATATATATTTTTATAGTTCACTCTCTCGTTTGAGTGGAAGGCATCCTCCAGTAGTTTAAAAAAAAAAGGCAGCTAGAGGCAAATTTCTTGTTATTTTGAATGTCTAGAACTATTCTCTCTCTCTCTCTCTCTCTCTCTCTCTCTCTCTCTCTCTCTCTCTCTCTCGTTCCTCTGGGGCCTTCAGGACAGTTTTCAGTCATGCTGTCACTAATAAGGCTGCTTCAGAGAACTCTTTGGAGGGTTAGTTACAGCCTCCATGCGTCTAGTCCCTAGCATCTCCACTGATGCTCTGTGGTGCTGAACCTTTCTTGGGTCCTTTCAGCCATAAGAGCCTCATCTTTCCCTTGAGAAGTTCTCCTTGAGTGTCTTACTGACATTTCTTCCCCACATGCCCTATAGCATCCTTGTCTACTCTGAGCCTTCTTTGTAGGGTTTGGGGAATTATGACTGATTGATCATACCGTTATCACAAGTGTGTCCTCTCTACCTTTCTAGGTCTTTCCACCTCCAGGACTTCATATTTGTGTCACCCAGGGCCCTTCACCATCCTCTGGTCTCCCGGCAGCCACCCCAAAGAATAGTAGAGCCAGAGCCAAAAGTAGGTAGCCGTATGGTGTCCTTAGGTCTGTCCTCTTGGTTTATTGTTCCTGAGAGGATGCTCAGCCACTCTTTCCTCAAAGGTCTCTGGATACTCGACCTGGAGGGAAGCAGCTGGTGTCAGCCTCCTGTGCTAGACCACAGGTTCACTCTGCCTCCCTCCTCCCTCCTTATGCCTGGAGACCTTTAAGATTACACCAGAGGTTAACTTAGAATTGGAAGTGAGCTACATCTCATGGGCTGGATTTCAGAGTGAATAAAAAGGAGAAAGAGAGCTTGAGAACCGGCATGCACCGCTCTCTGCTTCCTGGCTACATTGTGACCCCATGTCCAGCTACAGTTGACTTCCCCAACAAGGTCCGACTGCACCTTTGAGCTGTGAGACAAAATAACCCCCACCTTGAACTTGTCTTCCTCATGCATTTTTGTCTTAGCAATAAGGCAAGTGGCTGATACAGTCACCTGCCAGAAAAGACTAAGGACTATACAGCTGTGTCAGAGCACTAATCTGTATTGTAACTATAGTCTTATTAATAATCGTCTACTGATCATGCTGTGTAACTCTACAGAGACTTGTATTTCTGGCGATGACGTAGAGAGAGGTCCAAGACGCAGCAACAAAATCCCTGAAAGGTTTTTAAAACCAGGCTTCAATTTTATGTCAGAAGCACACGTGAGGTGAGAGGACAACCTGTGGGAGTTGGATCTCTCCTTCTAAACTGTGGGTTCCCAGGGATAGAACCCAAATTGGCAGGCTTGACGGCAGGCACCTTTACACACTGAGTCATCTTGTCTGCCCCAAACTGTACTTTCAATGTGCTAATCAAAAGCAGTAGGATCAAAGGGCCTCAGTGAACAGAGTTCTGAAGGGAAGCCAGAGCTGGAACAGTGTCTGGTCTAGGAAGGGGCTGCCTTGCAAGGTCAACCGGAAATCACTTTAGCCTTGAGTGGAGTGCTGTGGGTAGGGCAAATTAGAGTTTGGAAGACAGGAAATCAGTGAAGCCGGCAGAGAGGGGGTGCTCTGACGCAGGAGGAGGAGGTGTCCTGTCGTTCAACTTCCCACCCGCCCCACCAAAGGTCTCCTAGAAGGCAGAGATGGAAGAAACGGACGGAAATGAAGAAGGCCGTGGTGGCCGCACGCTTTCTCATATTGACCGTCTTGCTGAAGCGGCTGACCTTAGATAATAATAAAACCCATCTGAAACTGGAGCTCAATACTGACAAGAGAAGACAGAGGCTGTCAGGGGAGCTGATGCCAGGTCATTCCAGCTCTCGATTCCAGCCGAACTACGTGTGAAGAGAAACACAGTACCCAGCTTCTCCATCTGCCCGCCCACCAGGCAGCGGGAGGGTCCGACTCTATAGCAAACAAAGCACACAAAAAAAGGGGGGAAATTGGATTATCTCCACCGCATTTTTTTCATACACACTCTCAAAAATATAATGGAAGGAGACAGTACAAGACCCCAGAAGCTAACTGGGAAAATGTGACTCCTGACTAAGAGCAAATGCAGATAATGGAAGCAGACGTGAGATCGGCTCTGTGTATGAATATTTACGAGGAGACGTGGAGGACAAAAATAGATGGTGTGTGTGCAGAAGTGGTGTTCCAGGGTTATCAAGGGAAACCTTGAAAAATAACAAAATGACAGTTCTAGAAATAAAAATTAAAATCTCAGAACTGAGAGCATGACTGGTGAGCAGCAGATTAAACTTGAGATAAGGGGAGGAGATGGGTAGGGAGGAAGACAGATGAAGGGAAATCGGTCCAGAGCAGGGGCACAGCTGGGGAGTGGGGTGTAGAGCAAGCATTAGCCACCTGGTTTTAACATTAGCCAGTTTGCAAGAGTCTAGTTGGAATCCCAGAAGGAAGAATACCATCTAGGTGCAGTGAAACCCATAGCCGGGCACTTTATACTAACATAGTTTTGTTGTTGTTGTTGTTGTTGTTGTTGTTGTTGTTGTTTGTTTTTGTTTTTTTAAGCAACAGTAAATAGCTGTATCTTTAGTGTGTTTTTAAAAAGCCATACAGGAATGAAGTAGCAAGAGTCACTGCTGATTGACAGTTGGAAACTATAAAAGTCAATAAGCAATTGAAAGTAGCTTTGTGGGGAGGCGGGAGGCAGAGCATTGACCCAGGCTTGAGCTTGTTAGGCAAGCACTTTTTCACGGAGTTTACCTGTGGGATGATGTCACAGGTGAGGTAGATACAGGATAGAAGGAGGCCTGTCATTGGACGAGAAAGAAGGATGGGCGGGAGAAAAGTTTGAAGGAAGAGGAGGAGACTGGAATGGAAAGGAGGAAGAGACAGGAGGGAGAGGGAGAGAAGCCGTGGCAGGACAATAGGGCAGGTGATGTTAAGATTCCACTCTGTGTATTTACAGGTTGTTATTAATGTTCTTAAGGGATGGATGGTACTGGGCTTTGTATGTTTAGGTGGGCAATTATATCTTATCAGTTGGGTAAAAGGTTATTGTGCTGTGTGGTTTTTCATGTGGAGAACTGAGTTTGGGAGAGTTTGTGGTGGCCAAGGGGCCACCGTGGAGATGGGATGTGTGTTTCTGGCATGGAAACCTGCCTTGGGAACTGGATGGGTAGAGAGATTGCTGCCAGGCTCAGAGAGAGGCCTTCGGCAGTGTGATATGAGATGGAGCAGAACGGGTGAGAGGCTTTGCTGACTGAGAATTAAGATATCTAGCAGATATCTTGGGGCACTTAGGAGCTGAACCTAGTGGGGGGATAAAAGACAGCTTTTTATTTTTTATATTTTTACAACAATACTTACCCAAGAGTTTGCTTTTATGTTTTGAGACAGGATCTCTAGGTAGTATAGTCTGGCCTGGAACTTGCAATCCCCCTGCCTCATCATCCTGACTACTGGAGTTACAGGTATGTGCCAGCAGGCCCAGCTGGAAAGTAGCTTTTGAATGCTGATAGAAACCAAACCTACTCACCTAGGATTTCAGATCCAGCAAATCTTTTAAATCTTCTGTTTAAAAATAAAAGTGGGGACCGGGGAGATGGCTCAGTGGGTAGAATGGTTGCCACATAGTCTGAGGACCTGATTCTGGAGCCACAGCAGCCATGTTAAAAGATGGGTAGGGTTTTTTGGTGCACCTGTAGCCACAGTGCCAGAGGGGAACAGAGATAGGCAGTGCCCTGGAACCACTTGACCAGTCAGTCTGGCTGATTTGACATGCTCCAAATTCAGTGAGAGACCCTGCCTCAAAAAATGCGGTGGAAAATGGTTGAGAAAGCAACCTGATATATTAATCAGGATTCTCTAGAGGTTTTATATATATGCCAGATATATGGATAGAACATATATAAATATAATAAATATGACCAGACTATAGTCTGGCTAGTCTAATAGTGGATGTCTCCTAACAGAAAGTCCTGTAGTTCTTCCATTCACAAGACTGGATGTCTCAGCTGGCCTTCAGTATACATTAGAATCCTAAAGAAGTAGGATCTAACAGCAGTGAAGGAATGAGCTTGCCAGCAGGAGTGAGGAGGGCGAGCAGGCAAAAGGTGAATTGTTCTTTTTTCCATGTCCTATATAGGTTGCCACCAGAAGGTGCAGCCCAGGTTTAGGGTTGATCTTGTGACCTTGAATGATCCAATCAAGAAAACAAATCCCGGGGTTGGGGATTTAGCTCAGTGGTAGAGCACTTGCCTAGCAAGCGCAAGGCCCTGAGTTCGGTCCCCAGCTCCGAAAAAAAGAAAAAAAAAAAAAAAAGAAAACAAATCCCTCAAAGGTGTGCCCAATTGTTTGAGCTTTAGTTAATTCCAGATGTAGTCAAGGTGACAACCAAGAATAGCTATCACACCTGACTCAACTGTCTTAGTTAGGGTTTCTATTGCTGTGAAGAGACATCATAGCCACAGCAACTCTTATAAAAGAAAAACACTTATTTGGGGCTGTCTTGCAGGTCTAGAAGCTTAGTCCGTTATCATCATGGCAGGCACATAAGCAGACACTATGTTGGAGAAGGAGTGAGAATTCTACATCTGGATAGACAGGCAGCAAGAAGAGAAAGACACCTGGGCTGGCTTAGGAATTTGAAACCTCAAAGCCCACCCCCAGTGACACACTTCCTCCAACAAGGCCACACCTACTCCGACAAGGATACACCACCTAATCCCTGTCAAATAATTGCTGCTCCCTAATGACCAAGTATACAAATATATGAGCCTATGGGGGCCATGTTCTTATTCAAACCAGCACATTGACCTTTCACCTTCACACAGGACCTGGGTGTGCACACATTCACATACACACTTCACTCAGTGATTAGTTGATCTAAAATAAAGACGCGGTAAAATGATCCCAATTGGAGAGCACTCCACAGCAGCAAGACTGCAGAACGAGGTGTTCAGGGTGAAGGAGAAAGATGCTGGTCTGCAGGGAGAAACAGAGAGCACCAAAACCATCTGTGAGTAACAGGAAAGACTGTCTCCTCCTCTGTAACCATTTTAGAGTTTTTTGTCCTTTGTAAATGAGAATGCTACTGGCCAAGCCTCACTGGAAGCAGTTTGACAAGTTTGTTTTTAAATATTAAACATGATCTTACTGCAGAACCTAGTGACTGCATTGCTAGGGATAGCTACTCAAGAGAAATACAAACAAATCCTCAGACACTTGGGTTTAGAAGGAATGTCCCTAGCAACAACATTCTCGATATCCAGAAAGCAGAGAGGAGCTGAAAACCATCAAAACCAACAATGAGAGGGTAAGCAAACACACTGACCTTTTTAGCTTTCATTTTCAAAAATTTGTTTTGTTCTGTTTTTTTTTTCAGTGTGTGTGTGTGTGTGTGTGTGTGTGTGTGTGTGTGTGTGTGTTTCGTGCACTGTGCATGCATGTGTGTATTTAGGTGCCTGCAGAAGTCAGAAGCATCAGGTCCCCTGGAGGTAGAGTTACAGAAGGTTGTAATCCACCTGATACAGGTTTTGGGAACCAAACTTCAGTTCTCCGCAAGAGCAGCAAATGTTCTAAGCACTAAGCCATCTCTCCAATCCCCAATTCCTGCTTTCTTAGACTAGTGTATGTGAGGTTCCACATGTGACTCTTACTTTTATCCCTAACATTGAACTTCAAAGTAAACAGAGCAAAGGTATAATTTAAAGATCACTAGAAAACCTAAGGTGAGCCAGGCCTGGTGGCATAGGTCTGTAATTCCAGCTCCTGAGGAAGGAAGACCGCAAGTTCAAAGCCAGCCTGGACAACTTATCAAGACATTGTCTCCAAATGTTTTCAAACCAAGGGTGATGATGCAGCTCAATGGTAGAGCACTTGCCTAGCATTTATGAGGCCCTGGGTTTGATCCCCAAGATCATCAAAAGAAAGAGAGAAAAAGAAAGTGAAGAACAGAGGGAGAGGAGAGAGAGAGAGAGAGAGAGAGAGAGAGAGAGAGAGAGCGCCTACAATGGAATCCTGCAAGATGTGTCTGAGTAGTTAAGAAGAAGCAGGAAAGAATAAACAAAGCACACGTGACTGACTCAACTGCAGCTCCCCAAATGTCACCATTACATTAAATATATATTCATAGCACCGCATGTTAACGTGAAGATTATCGGATTGTACGAAAAAGCAAGGTCTACCATATGCTGTCCGCAAAGAACCCATTTTGGATATAAAGACACATAAAGGTCGAAGTTCCATGATAAACCCTGCAAACGTTCAACAGAAGAAAGCTGAACGACAGCCTGAAGGAGGACCAGGCCAAACGTACAAGGTGAGCAACACCAGCCAGTATTTCTTACTGCCTATACCGTCACGAAGCCTCAGCAGTTCTGATGTGTCTGTGCCCACTAGCAGCACGGAAAAACACGCAGGGTCAAAGTTGGGAGAACAGAAAGAAGTCTAAGAATCACTCTGTTGGAGAAATATGACAGTCCGCCTCCAACAAAGAAGGGACAAAAAAGCAGAACCACGGATTTCAACAGCACGGCCAACAGAGCTGCATTTAATTGCAGCAGAATAATCTTTCCTTAAGTGTGTGGAACAGGCATCAGAGTCTTGACTCAAGATTATGTGTTGGAAAAGAGCAAAATTCCCCCAAGTTCAAAGAGTTGTAGTCATTTCCTACAAATTTAAACATGCATTTGTCTCATATGTTAGCAAAGTAACCTTCCCTACAAGCCCAAGAGAGACAAAACATCTGTACAAAGAGAAGCAGATGTGCATGTTCTGCTCCCTTTACAATTAACCCAAAGGCAAGCTGTGGGGTGATGCCTCACGCCTTTAATCTTAGCAGAGGTGAGGCAGAGAGAGGCAGGCAGATCTCTGTGAGTTCCAGGCCAGCCTGGTCTACAGAGTGAGTTCCAAGACAGTCAAGTCCACCTAGAGAAAACGTGTCTCAAAACAAACGAGCAAACAACCCTCCCCCCACTACCACCAAAAACAAAAAACAAAAATGAGGAAGAGGAGAGACAGGCAAAGGTGATGTGTCAACACAACGAGATCCTACTGTGGACATACACAGAGCAAAATCCTTAAATGCAGGAACTCTCTAGGGTGCTGTGGACAGCCTGTTTTCACTAGTATGGGGTACACAGAGAGAGACTATAGATGGTCTCCTACCAGCAAGGATTCAACTTACAGGTTTCCAACATTATAACCGTATGGAAGTCACATAATACTGTGAAAACCATACTTCTGTTTCTGAATTTGCATCTCTTCCTGGGTTAGTGACATTGAGCTCTGTAGATGCCTGCAGTACTGGGCTGCTGCAAGGAACAGCAGCTGGTGGCAGTCCATGATGTCAGGAGGGGAGACAGCTGCTGCCCTGCAGGGTGCTGGGAGTCTTCCTAGAACCATCTGTTATATATACATGCACAGGCATGCTATATACATTCAATACAAACATATTTATATAGGATATATGCATGTGCATCATAGATAACATGACAGGCATATAGACATATAATATAAGCATACATATGCATGCATAAAATATGTACTATTATATACTTATATATGGTTATATACTGTATATGTGTATTACATGCAACATAGATAGTGTGAATATATACATATATGCAAACAGTGTATACATGTATAAATATAATGTATACATATGCAATGTAAACTATATGCCTATATAAAATTCTTGCAGGAGTGCCTCAAACTATAATCTGAGAGTTGCAGAGGCTGAGGCCAGCAGATTTCAAACAAACTTTGGCTACCCAGGGAGACACTGTCTCAAAAACCCATACTGCCCTGCAGCTCAGTCATGGAGAGCCTGTATATAGCCTTCACAGAGGCCTTGGCTAGAGTCTCTCTCTGTGGTGAAATAACACAAAACTTAAGCATTACCAGAGCCTCCATGGATCTCATATTTCACATGAATTAAGTCACAGAAGCATCACAGTCACACAAATGAGGCAGAGGCATCAAGAGCGGCTACAAAAAGCTCGAGGTCACAGCCTGGTGACACCCAAGGCAAAGATGTGGGTCTGGTGTGCTCCTCTGCTCTGTCGGGTGCTCAGAGCTTAGCTTTTGTTATAAACAGTTCCACCATTAGAATGATCAGCCCTGTCCCCTAAAGGAACTGGGACTCTGAGTCTAGAGAAAGTAGCTGAACCAGGACCTGAACTTGGCTCTGACCTCTCCAGCTTCCAATGGGCCCTCTTGAAGGGCAGGTGTGACCCAGGCAAGCCCCTCATGTAACCAGGCAAGCTTGACCTCACTCTGTTCTTCTCCTCTTCCTTGCCTGAGACACCCACCACCCCTACCCAGGAGTCTATGTACAATCTGAGAGGAGAGATGACTTTTAAAGCGATGAGGCTGGATTCTCAGTAATGAACAAAATCCCGAAGTTCCTGCGATGGTGGAATGAGGCAGGCTGTGAAGAGTAATGAGCACCAGCCTAAGAGCTAAGTTATTCCACCATCTGAGGAAAAGGAAGAGAGTGGCAGAGAGGACCCTGGCAGCCTCCATGGTGTGGTAGCTGAAGTGAGGCTTGTAGGACATGTGCCTGGGTGAGTTCTGGGGTCGTACTGCAGAGTTACATGTGCTTGAGAAAGGCATGAAACAATGTGGAGGTGGGTGACACTGTGGTCTGTGGGCTGTACGTGTTATTTCTGTAGAAATGGCCCATGCCAAACACACTTGACCTCTCGGAGACAATAAGGGGAAAAGGAAGACGCTAGATCTGGCCAGACCAAAATTAGGTCACAACCCAGGGAAAGCCAAGGCCAGGCTTCCTGCAAAAGGAGCAGAGTTGTCCTTGGCTAGTGGCCTTGAGCTCTTCCGGGTGAGGCGGCTGCAGAGACTTTCTATGCACCCCAAGGACAGAGTTCTCATTCTAGCCCACAGAGGCTCTGCTGATGCTCCTCAGGGCTAGTGTTCCCTGCTTCATTAAATCCCTGCAGTAATCTGGAGCTAGAAAGCATTGGTTCTTTTTCTAGTTAAGAAAATTGACAGTACACTCATTGCTGGGAGCTTGAATCTCAGTCTGTGCAGAACTCAGATGCCTTCCTTATTGTGGTGCTAAGAAAACTGAGGGTAGTCAGTGTAGTTACCTAGGTTAAAACGTAAGAGTAGAACAGGGGAGTCCAGGGTGCCAGTTGTCTGTCTGTCTGTATGTATGTATGTATGTACGTGTGTGAGTGTGTGTGTGTGTGTGTGTGTGTGTGTGTGTGTGTGTGTGTGTGGTTGTATGGGTGGATGAGTGAGTGGGTGGATGGGTGAATGTACAGGTGGATGGGTAGGTGGAGAGATGCATAAGTGGATGAGTACATGGCTGGAGGAATTGATGAATAAGTGAGTGAGTGGCTGGGTAGATGGACAGATGGGTGGGCGGGTGGCTAGATTAATGGATAGATGAGTGTGCAAATGAATACATAGATGGCTGAGCAGAGGGGTGTTGGGTAGAGATACATGGATGGAGAGACAAACAGTAAATAGGTGAG
The DNA here is from genome assembly GCF_011064425.1 of Rattus rattus. NCBI lineage: Eukaryota > Metazoa > Chordata > Mammalia > Rodentia > Muridae > Rattus > Rattus rattus. The sequence continues at coordinate 67,311,621 of NC_046158.1, forward strand.
TAGGTGAGTGAGTGAGTCAATGGATGGGTAGATGGGTTGGTAGATGAATACATGGGTGGGTAGAGGAATTGGTTGGGTAGATGGGAAGAGATGGGTGGATAGATTGACTGGTCAGTGGATAGATGGAAGGTGTAAAGAAAAGTAGGTGAATGGTAGACAAATGGATTAATGGGTAGATAAATGAATGGGTGACTAGATGGATGGAAGTGTGAATGAATGGACAGATGCACAGACCGGTAGGTAGATGATCATAGGCAGACACAAGATTTCTCTTACATTAGCACTTGTGTTTCCATAGAGCTTCCTGACTTTCTGATCCTCACAGTCTCCGTGTAGAAAGGCTGAAGTTTGGACATCACTTGCTGAGGGTAAAAACCTTCCTTCAGATGTTGCCTGGTGTGGATGACAAGGGTCATGGTGGGAGAGGAAATGCTCTGGACGCCATCAAGAGAGGACACAGGTAAGGGTATTAAACACATTCAAGCCCTCATTCTCTGCAGCAGAACAAGACACATCTACAAAGTCAAGAAAGGCTGTGGACAAAGGTGCTCTGGAACATTCTGTCTTCATATTTAGGAGCAGACATTTTGAGGAGAAGAGGGAGGGAAGTAGGATGTCTTAGCCAAGCCCTGCATATTCCTACATTGTTTGGCTATCTGTGGTGCAGGCAAAGGGCCAGGGCAGTGTGGCCTTAGTGCCCTGAGAGTGGCCAGGTGGTGAGCTGGGCCCTATCTGCAGCTTTGCTCTATTGTTTACTCGGCCCAGGTTGCTGCAGAGAGGAGCGGGTGACTTGGGCACCAGTGACATCTACTAGAGTCCTAGAAGCTGGCAAAAGTGGCCAGCCTCAGCTCTTGGTGATGGCCTTCTCTAGGCTCCCCCAAGAAGGTGGGACCAGACCAAGCAAGATATCCATTTGGTTCTCCTGGGGGAAGCAGAGCCTCCATCCATGTGGGGATTGCTGGTGGCTCCTATTTGTGAGCTCTTGAAAAAGAGCATTCTTAGCAGAGGCCAGTCCCAGAGAAACACCTAAGGAGCCTTCGTCTCCAGACTCCCAGCTCTAGTTCCCACACGGAACATGTGACTTGTACTTTCAACAGCAAAGCAGCAAGACCTAGGGTAAGTCCAGCTCTGCTGTTCACTGACCTTGTATCAAAGCACCTATACTCTTCACAAACTCATCCCTGCGCATCTATCCTGGTTAGACCCATTCACTTAGGATAGAGCCCCTTAGCTGTCCTAAGTCTATCTCCCAGCATGCCCCAGCAGCTCCCTCCCTGCCTCTCTTTCTCTAGCGTGTGTGCTCATTGTGGGTCCCTCTGAGAAACCTCCCTCCTCTTCCTGGTGTGCTTTTATGGAAATACCAAGAATTGGAACAAATAAACTCCAAACACCCTTGGTTGAAGCTAACAGGTTTATTGGTTGTTCTCACAGCAGGCAGGAAGCAGGTGTTTACACCCTGCAGGTGTCCGGTCCTCCTTACGCTGGGGTGAGAGTGGGGGTGTTCTTCCAACCTATCTCTGCCATTCCTGTCTTCATCCGACTCCAGATGGGGAGGAGGAGGGGATACCTGAGAAGACACGGCTGCTTCTTAAAAGCCCATCTAGATCTGAAACCTCCCCGCAAGATCCTGCCATTAGCCCACACCAGTAAGGGGAGGGTGGTTTGCATGGTGGAGACCTTTTTCTGTGACAAGTCCCAGACAGAGATAGACAAGGAGTCTGGATTCCTGGATTTGGGGAACAGTCACCACCCCTAACACATCTGACTAGCTTCACTTTATTCTTCAAATGGCAAGCTCTCATTGGCTCCTCCAGGAAGCCCACCTTGAGCCTCTAGGCGCAATGGTCAGTTGTCCCTGTCCCATGTGCTCTGCGTCCCATCCTTCTTGGTGTTATTCTGCCCTGTAACAGCCTGGATACTGAAACTTCGGGGAGCGAAACCTGGAGGTGGGATTTGGTGTTTATCTGAGTACCCATGGCATACTTATGTGGCATAATACGCTATTGGGTGGATGAGTGGATAGGCATGGAAGCAGGTAGAAGGATAGATGGATGGACAGACAGATGGATGAGTAGGTGGATGAATGAAGTAGGTCAGTGGAAAGATGGATAGATGGATGGGATGGGTAAGTAGAGTAGGTAGATAAATGCATGGTAGGTGAGTGGATTGGTAGATGGATCAATAACGGTTCAACAGGTAGATGGGTGGATAGATAGATAAATGGAGAAAAGATAGTTTTTCCATGTAAAGCTTTAATCCCATGCTTGCCAACTCTCTAGACTGCGTTGTGGCTCTCTGAAAGCTGGAAGATCCTGCTAGGAAACATCAAGAGGTTTCTGTGGGAACTTTGAAGAAGCTCTCCTGCTGTGATCCACCAGCATGGACAGAACCTGCCTCCCTCCTGCTTCATTGTTCCTGGCAGCCTGAGATGGGTGTAACCCCAAGGGCTAATTAAGTCTTCAAGGTTCCTGACACTGGCTACAGCCCGGGTGAGCCCTAGAACATTTCTTCTTTGCTCTTCAGGGCGTGAGCTCTGGGCCCCACTGAGCTTCTCTTCTTTCCTTGGCCTCATGGATAACTTCTATTTCCTCTCCTCGTTTGACTGGATCAGCCCAATCTTACCATAGATTCACTGTTGAGAAGAACCAGCAGCCCACAACCCCTGCCCATAGCTCTGTTCCACAGCCCTGTCTGCTAGGCTAATCCGTGCAGGAGGGAGGGGGCGGGGCCTCCCCTGAGGGATGAGGGATGAGGGATGAGGGATGAGGTCATTTCCGGACAGCTACATAGACAACATGCCTCAGCAACTGGGAGGAAAGGCTGAAGTGGAAAGCAGAGAGCTTGGAAGTTCCTTCTCTTGCCCCCAAAGAAGACATGCCTAGAAGGTCCTGCGGTGTGAGCACTGGTTGAGCAGTAAAATGGTGGCCTCCATACAGGGATGAGCCCAGCACCAGCCAGAAGACAGCAAGGGCCAAAGAACTGGGTTTGGGGCAGAGCTTGGTCTACGGATGCGCCTCTGTCCTGAGGAGCCAGGTGCATTTGTTTATTTCCCTGTAATCTTTCTGGAAGGCTTGCTCTCTGAGTTTCAGCTGTGCTAGGGAAAGAAGCCATGTTCAACCAGCACAGTGACCATGGGGATGCCTGTCAGCTCTCGGAATCCAAAAGAACCATTCTAAATATAGCAGGAAGCCTAACGGAAGCTATAGTGTATGAAGCAGGTAGGGTATCTTGGGTATTCTTAGAACTATTACATCTTGCAAGCATTCATGACAGAAGGGTTGTTGCTTTTCTCATTCTACAACTGAGGAAACTGAGGCAGAAGGAGTTCACATGTTTCCCAGGGACACCAGCCCCATCTCCCTCAAGGTCACACTCCAGCTAATAACATACACAAATCCTAGAGCTCAGGTTTGGGACTTTACACAGATAGACATTGTTGGTGTAAGAACCACTCCAATCAAGAAGTAGGACATTTCCCATCACTCCGGTCAGCCTCGCAATCAGTCCCCCACCAGGAAAAGCTGCCATTGCTTCGTGTGTTGCCTGTCCCAAGCCTGGCATGGGTGGAGCTGCACAGTGGAGCTGCACCACTCAGCCCATCCCCTCCCTCCCTCCCTCACTGTGTTGGTAAGAACTGAGCTCAGGGGTTGGAGATGGCCCAGTGGGTAAAGCACTTGCCAAATGGCATGAAGGTCTGAGTTCTGATGCCCAGAACCCATGTGGAAGGTAGGCATGGCCTTTTGAACACATCTAACCCCCCTGGCACTGAGAAGAAGAGACACAGGGAGAATACTGGGGCTTCCTGGCTGCAAGCCTAGCTCCAGGGTCAGTGAGAGACCTTGACTCAAAGGGGGAAAGATAGAAAGTGATAGAACAGGACACTGTTTCCTTTGGCCTCCGTTCAAGGTGCACACACACGTCTTTGACATACAAAGTGACACCAAAGTCTTCACTGATGACTGTTAAGTCTTCAGTAATCAGACTGCAATTCATATAACCACATAGATTAAGCAGAGTAAGGGATTAGTGGGTCAGGTTAGATCACCCTAGGGAAGGGAAACAGAATAGTGAGTATGGTGGATGGGAGATGGGGGAGGCCTGGCACGGAAGTTCAAACAGGGAGAAGGGAAAAGGGAGGTAAGGGACAGCTAACACTAAGGGTCACATGAGGGGTCATATGGAAAGCTAATAGAGTAGAAGCTTCTTAAAAGATACATATCTGAAAGTGATCTGAATGGAAACACCAAATAATGAGGAAACAGAGCCCTGACTGGACCTCTCTTATTACCAAACCAAGGCTCCAGGTCTGAGAATGGGAACTGTTGGCTAAACGGGCTCCATGGGAACCCCAAAACAACCCAGACTGTTGCCAAGGCTACTGGTTGCTCTCCACAAACTCATGGTAAGGCCCGTTGCTAGAGACAACACCTACATAACTCATTGAATATGGAAAAGTTGAGCTGGTGTCTACCTAGAGCCTTTACCCCTTCTGAGTAGTGTTCATGGCACTGAAGGGTAGGCTGCATGATACCAAAGGAGAAAGATAAGCATCAACCCAGCTATAAACTCTTCAATCTACAGTGAGGACCTGCCTGCAAGACATACTAGTGCAATAGTGTCACAAAGCTGGTGGGACTCACCAACCAATATTGGCCGAGGGAGTGGCACTATTAGGAGGTGTGGCCTTATTGGAGTGCATGTGTCACTGTGGGTGTGGGCTTAAAACCTTCACCCTGGCTGCCTGGAAGCCAGTCTTCCACTAGCAGCCTCTAGATGAAGGTGTAGAACTCTCAGCTCTGTCTGTACCATGCCTGCCTGGATGCTGCTCCCATCTTGATGATAATGGACTGAACCTCTGAACCTGTAAGTCAGCCCCAATTAAATGTAGTCCTTTATAAGAGTTGCCTTGGTCATGGTGTCTGTTAACAGCAGTAAAACCCTAACTAAGACAATCTGATTGGGTTTAAGGCCCACTCCATGAGGAGTAACGCACCCCAACACTGCTCAGGTGACCAAGACCTTGAGACTAGATAGACCAGGGACTAAGGGGAAACCAAATGCCACTGTTCTGCTAAAGGAACATAGCAATAAAATGACTCCTAATGACATTCTGCTATGTCCATAAATCAGAGTCTCACTCAACCATCATCAGAGAAGCTGTCTCCTGCAGCAGATGGGAGCTGATACAGAGATCCACATCTGAAAAATGTTCAGAGAGCCAGACACCTCAGAACGCTCAGTTCTAAATGGGATGTCTCCATCAAATCCCTCCCCTCGAGGCCCAGGGAGCCCAACCAAAGAAGAGGCAGAAAGAGGGTAAGAGCCAGAAGGGACAGAGGACACCAGGGGAACAAGGGCCTCTAAACACAGCAGGACCAACACACACACACTCAGAGACTGTGGCAGCATGCACAGGTCTGGGCCTGATGGTCCCACTGCCGAGAAGCCGAGAAGCCGAGAAGCCCCATCCTTAACCCAGAAGCTATCTTCAATTGATGACCACTTACAAATGAAATACTAGTTTTCTCCAAAGGTGTCTCACTGGGTATACAAACCACACTAAAGGGCAGACCCCATGCCCAGCATGGACAACATAAACTCAATGGCATTTGAGAATGTTTGTTTTATAATACTTCATTTGGTCCTCCTCCTCCCCTTCCTCCCCACCACCTTTCTTTATAGGTCCTTATGGTTTCCAGTTTCATGTCTTTATGGGATTTCTTCGTGTTCAAATGCATGTGTCTATGACATAAACAAATATCTATGTGTTTCTTGAGCTTTTTCTTTGGTTCTTTGTCGTCTGTTCGCTTGTTTTATACTATTCTAACTTGCTTTTATTTTATATGATTCGTTTTCATCATCCTTAGTTTTAGATGCCTGTTTGTATCTGACGCGGGATGGGGAAGGAGTGGATTTGGGTGAGTGGGGAGGTGGGCAGAGCTGGGATGATATATAATCAAAATATATTGTACTAATTAAAAAATCTACTTTCAATTTAAAAAAATAAAGAAAAATTTTATGCTGATGTTTCTCAGGGATCTCTGAAAATCTTTTCATCTTCTCTAACTTCTCCACCAACTAAGAAAAAAGACAAGATTACCATTGTTAGAGAACGCTGACAATAGGACATTGTGCTTGCCTCCCTGAGAAAATAAGCTTCCTAAATCCCAACCCCAGCATCAAACAAACAGAAGACCCTGCCTGGAGTGCTGGACACTGTCCTGCTGGGGCAGCCGGCCCGAGCCACTGGGAGCTGAGATGAGATCCTGATGGCTCTATGACCTATACTAGTTTGATGATAGACTGGATGGGAGTAAGGATCAGAAAGGAAAGTAGGGCAGCTCCTGTGCGTTGCCTAGGTGGGGTGGGGGTGCTGGTGCAGGTAAGGGACATGGGAACCAGAGCAGGTGACTTAGGAGGAAAGAAAGCCATCAAACAACAGGGCAGTCCACAACATTTTAATGGGCCTAGCTGGACACAGAACCCAATGAGATTAAACCCTTGTCCCCAGCTGGTCTCTAAGGTCTGGCTGTGCCAATAGGTAGAAACATGTGGCTTCCACTTCCAAGTGACTATGGGTCAGATACATCTTCAGGGGCTGAAGGGGACTTAGTCATTGTCTGTCTGGTCAATGGTCACATGGGTGTCATTCTTCGTAGGTGCAAGTTCTCTGCCTACCATCTTCTCAATACTGGGAGCCTCTGAAAGGCCTACAAGGCACCTAATGGGCCTAGAGACCCAGGAAGCATGGCCTTTGCTGGGCCCTTTAGTAGAGGAGCATCTGAGCAAAGTCAGCCCATGCTGCCATTGCTTCTGAGAGCTGAAAAGACTAACATCGGCCTCTGACTCTAGGCCAGCAAACTTACTTTCTGTCCATGCCCTGCCCACTCAGAGCACATCCTCCCACATGAAACACGGCCAGGATGACAGTCCCATGTGACCTGCCGGTGCTCATAAGGTCACACCATGCTCTGTGTATCCCTCCTTGCAATGTCATTCCAAGGTCACTCCCTGGGAGCTTTGCCTGAGACTGTGCAGATTGTTTGGGGAAAAATATTATTCTCTCACAGCTGGGAACCAGCAGGTGTCAGAAGATCGGTGTGGGCGGAGAGAGGAGGAGACTTCCTACCCTGTGAGGAACTCAGTCCTGAAGAGTGGGCCCATCCCAGATATTGAATGGCCCAAGGAAAATACCACAAGAGGGCAGAGGCCCACACAAACATGTTTGGGCAGCTGCTGGCTACTGGGTCCCAGTATTGGCAAATCTGACCTTGATATGGAGGTTGGCCTTCTCTGCCATGATCAGAAGGCTACCACGAAACCATCCAGAGTTGAGCTGAGAGCAGAGGAACTCGGTCCAAGTTCAATACTCAAAGGCTCCACCTTCCACCAGCCATTTCTCTGTAGCCAGAGCCCATCAGCCAGTAACTAAAGAATGCAAATGGGCCATCCCTTGGTCCTGAATTCATTAAAAAACTTGCCTGTTTAGAATCATTTTTAGGAAATGAAATAATCAGCTATTCCATGCTGTTGGCAGCAGACACTGTCACAGGCCACTGAAGCCCCAGCTCCATTCATTTCTGATCTTTTCTGGTTAGGACCTACACCTCAGAAAGAGCCAGGTAGGGTATTTGGCTCCTGTGGAAGGCATAGAACCCCTGAAATACAGGGGGCACATGATGATGCTGACCTGATGCCCCACAGCACCCAGCAGAAAGGACGTACCACCGTGCTTATTAATCATTCTTTGAGTCACGGGCACAGGGCTTCCCAATGCCACCCGTTCTGCTCCTCCTACTGTCCCTTCATAGCCTGCCTGGTGCCCGGCAGGAAGGACTCCTCGCTGCTGTTCCGTTATCTTTCTTGCCCACATTTCCCTAGATAGTCTCCAGCAATTTCTCTTCCAAATGCCCTTTACAGCCCCACTGCTGCTTTTCCTGGAATAAGATTCTGCTTGCTAATTTATATTAGACATTTGCATCTTTCCTCTGGGAACTCCTTTCTAGAAACTCAAATATGTCTCCATCTTACTCAAACTTATCCCCCTGCCGTAAAGGGTTAAAGATTCCTCCTGGTGACACTCAGGACGCTATTCTACAAATTTCATAGGGGCCTCTCAGCTCCTGGTCTCCGTTAGGAGGAGATCCTCCTTCGAATAGCAGTTTGAAATTAACCATTGTGAGCAGTATGGCAGAGAACTCGTTTTCCCTAATTCTGACTCCTGGTCATTTCAGCAGCCTTCCCAGTAAGGGCTGCTTGGACTTGCTCCTGGATACTCGTGGCCAGGGCATTTGTTCAGATTATTCAGTGTGGAAAATCATCCCGTCAGCAGATTCTTAGCATGTTTCCTCCCTTTTTACTGTTGATAATTTTGACTTGTGTTTTCTTGTTCTTGTAACCACCTGGAGCTGCTCTGTGGTATGGTGAGATAGAAGCCCCCAGGCTGCTGTGTGGGTCGTGACATCTTCTCTTTGGAGGAGGGTTTCACATGCTAAACCTCAGTTGGTCCTTGCATGGTGATTCCCTTAACCGATAGGGTTAAACCATCCAGTTTGTGCTGAGGGCTGGGCATGTGGCTCAGTGGGTATGCGCTAAACTGGTCCCATCCGCAGCACCACGAACTTGTTGTGGCTGTGCACTCCCGTAATCCTGGCACCTGGAAGGTAGAGTTAGGTAGACCATAACTCAAGATCCTCAGCTACATAACACATGTGAGACAGCCTGGGCTATGTGAGACCTTCTGTCAAAACACAAAACAAAAGATATCAAAATAATAACTGTGCTGGACCCCTCAGATGCACCAGGTGCTGTGACACCTGCCTTTGTCTCCTCATTGTCACAGCCCAGCATGAGCCTGGAAAGCACATGTGACACCTACCGTCACACTGAGCAGAGAAACCAGAGTCCGGCAGAGTGGGAAGGATCATCCTCACTTTACAGGTGAGGTCAGAGCATGGACGGAACAGAGACCTGCACGAAGTCCCACAGCTAAGGTGTGTTGGGGCTGAGGGGATCCTGCTCTGCCTCTCAGCCCGCAAATCCAGCTCCTTCATTCCTACGGGCCAGCTGGCCTCCGGGCAGTGCCAGAGTCCCTGCTGGCACCTGTCCTAGTTGGCCAAGGGCTGAAAACAAGGCTGGCTTTCCTCGATAGCCAGCCAAGAAAGAAAACATAGCCGTTGGCGGAGACTCCGTGGAGGTCAGAGCCAGGCTGAAAGTCCCACTTGACCTTGGGGTTCACTGATGCTGAGTCTTGCTTTTCTACCTGGCAGGCTCCACCCCCGGAAATATGGCTGTAGGATATGACCTAATTCTGTGTTACATGGCTTCCGGCCCAGCCTAGATCCAAGGCCATTCACCGCCAGGCCTTCTAAAGAGGAAATGAGAGTGGCCTTTGGCAACAGGGCCATATTCACCTGAAGATGCCCACTGGTCCATAGTGGCTCAGATGTGGCAGTGCAGGAGTAGAAACTTCCATGGTTCTCACTTGTCATAAAACCAACCCTAAAATAGAGAAGTTGTGGCTTACTCCTAATGATTCCGGGATGTCAAAACCCGAGGCAGAGGAGTGCCATCAGTTTAAGGCTAGCCTGGGCTATGTATCAAGTTCCAGGCTGGGCTACAAAGTAAGACCTTGTTTGAAATAAAACAAACAACACACACACACACACACACACACACACACACACACCATAGTAGAAAAGAATGGGAATAAAAATAAATAAACAAAACAAAAATCCCCAAAAGAAAATCCCAAGCCTTCCTTTTTGGGGCCACCTCGTCCTGACCAAGCACAAATCCTTGGTTTCTCTTCACGGCCATCTTCACTTGTTTCCTCTGTACACTCGCGATAACACTCTGCCCTGACCCCAGTCCCACCCTAATCCCTCTACATCCAAATCCCAAATCTTCTCATCCACAGCCAGATCCCATGTCCTCTGCAAGTTTCATCCACTCCTCCCCATCAAAGATACCTCACTTCCCTGGTGTCAAGTCACACAGACAGGTATTCAGCTGGGATACGGTGAACCTCTCTGATCCTTGGCTTCTTTATTGGCAGAATGGGAAAGGCCCCGAGATGGAATCTTGGCAGACACAGGCACTTGCTGGCTGCCAATTACTGTCCGAAATGGTTTCCTTTCCTTTCCTTTTCTTTCTTTCTTTTTTTTTTTTTTTTAAGATTTATTCCTGGTTGTGTGTAAGTACACCGTACACTGCCATTGTCTTCAGACACACCAGAAGAGGGCATCAGACTACATTACAGATGGTTGTGAGCCACCATATGGTTGCTGGGAATTGCACTCAGGACCTCTGGAAGAACAGTCAGTGCCCTTAACCTCTGAGCCATCTCTCCAGCCCCCTGAAATGGTTTTTAGGTTCTGCCTCCACTGGACTCTCTTCTGGTGTCTGATGGGAAAGAGAGCCTAGAAGAAGGCTCCTGGGAGACACTGTGGTTTGTTGTAGCACAGCAGGAAGCTGGCTCCTTTTTCCTATCTTTGCCTCTACTGTTCCTTCCTTTCCTAGCCAGCCAATATGTGCCAGGGAAGGAGGCAAATAAATAATAAAATGGGTTTGGGGATGTGGCTCAGTTGTTAGTGTTTGCCTCAGGTGTAAAAAGTCCCCAGTGTGGGTTAGCAGTCAAGGAGGCCCCAGAACTTGATCTGAGCGCTAGTAGCATTTGTCCAGAAGGAAAGAAGGAAGCTGTACCCACTGGGGTGCAGCTGTGTGGAGGTGAGGCTGCCTGCACAGGCTGGGATTAGAATTCTGGCTCCACTGCTGACCTCTGTACAAACTTGATGGGCCTTCATATTCTGAGATCTTGATTGATTGTCCCCAATTCAGCACTATAAGGAGATTTCCTTCCAGCAAGACATGAAGCTGTCATGAGCTGAAGTGAGCACAGAGCCTGGCCCCAGCCAACAGCTCTGTGCCCTGATGTCACACCTCTCTGTGAGTGAATGATGGAAGCCAGTCTTCCTTAAGAACCCTCTGTGGAGGGCTGGCCTTGGTGTCAGGTCCATGATGAAAGTTCCTTCAGGTCCATGAGAGTGATTTTACCTCAGCTGCAAGGGATTCTCACCCTGGAGCCCAGGGACCCTCAGATCAATTAAGTAAGCCAAGTCTTGGTGTCCCTTACAGCACTCCAGTGATTCTAAAGTTCATCTGAGGCCAAGGGCATAATCTGAGAGACACACTGGAGCAGCTGCAAGGGTCCCTGGGCAGTTGGCAATTAGGGGCCCAAGAGTAGAAAAGACGCAATAAATATCAACAATGAGAAAGCCCTTAGGCCCCAGAGAAAGTGTTGAGAAGAGTCTTAGAAGAGAGGTGAGTCAAGTTGAGGGGAGGTGAGGACAGGTGATGTGAGAAAAGGGAGGGGAGGGGAAGTGAAAGAAGGGGAGGGGAGGTGGAATGATTTGAAGTACATTAGGAAGACAGTGTGGAGAGGAAGGAGGAAGTGAGGTGGAAGGGAAAGGACCCGAGGCTGAGGTGAAGTGAGAGGAAGTGTAGCGAGGGGATCTGGAGCTGAGTTGAGGTGGAGTTGAGGGAATGGATGTGGAGGTGAGGTAGGAATGAGATGTAGTAAGGTGAGTAAAAGTGTGGCAGAGGCAAGGTGAGGGGATGTTGGAGGTGGGATGAGGTAAGGTGGTGGTGGAGGCAAAGTGAGAGGAGAGAAGGGTAAGGAGAGGTGTGGCAGCCATGAGGTGAGGTAGAGATGGGGGAGATGGCAACATTTAGAAAGCAGTGTGGTAGGGAAACTTCACTGTCTGAGAAGGAGACTTCTCCAGCATGGTGGGAACACGGATGCAGGGAGCTAAGGCCACGTGCAGAGGATGCTTGTAAATGAATGCCCTGGGAAACCTCGTATCCTGGGCTGTGTCAGTATGAGGAGGAAGGACGATGGTAGGAGGGTTAGCTTTAATTGTTAACTTGACAGGAATCAACTAGGACGAGAGTGTCAATGCACTGCACGGGTTGGCCTATGGGCGTGTCTGTGTGTGGAGGGATTGTCTTAACTAAGTTAATGAATGCAGGAAGACCCAGCCCACTGTAGGAGGCACCATTCCCTGGGTGCTGCTAGAGTGGAGAAATCCAGCCAAGCAGAAACCAAACAAAAAGCATATTCATGTCTCTGGGCTCGTGACTGTGGTGTGACGTGACCAGCTGTCTCGATCTCCTTCCACCATGGCTTCCCTACCATACTGAACTGTAACCTAGAATTCTGAGCTAACATAAATTCTTTATCCTAGGCTGCTTGTTGTCAAGTATTTTATCACAGAAATGAAATTTGGACAGACGGCAAAGCAAAATCTTCATTTGCCCCAGTTCTTAGTGCTGAGTGGCTGGAGGAACCATCGTGTTAGAGCAGTCTAAGCCCCTAGTGATTAGTAATGAGGACTACGGTGGCATTGCTTACACCAGGTGTTTCCCATCCTGGTTGAGGAAGCAGCTGTGTTAGGAAGAAGTTGAGGTGGGATGTTTGTGTTCCCTAGGATGCATATGCTCACCCCAATCCCAAGTGCGATGATATTTAGAAGTGGGGCCTTTGAAAGGTGCTATAGTTTCAGTCTGAAGTGTCTGCCAAAGCTTCATTTAGAAAAGGCTTGGTCCCCAGCCTGTGACATTACATGTGGCCCTGTTACAGGAAGTTAAATCAGTGGAAGCATGCCCTTAAAGGGAATATTTGGTCACTGTCTCCTTCCTCTCTGTTTCCCATTGTCACGAAGTGAGCAGTTTCCTCCAGAGTGAGCTGCCTTACAACAGGCCTCAAAGGAGAGGCCAGTCAGCCTCAGACTGGGCTGTCAAACCTTGGCCAACCAAGCAAACAAGTCTCTCTTTCTCACTCCCAATACCTTTTTAAACTTTGATTTGTATTAGATTTATTTCTTTTATGTAGGTGCACCATGTGTGGGCAGTCCCCACAGAGGTCAGAAGAGGCTGTTGGGTCCCCAGGAGGTTGTGAGCCATCATGTGGATGCTGGGAACTGAACCAGGGTCCTCTGAAAGAGCTACAAATGCTCTTAACCACTGGGTCATCTCTCTGGCCTCCAGCCTTTCCTCTGAGTATATTAATTTACCTCAGGTGTTTTGTTACAGAATGGTAGCAGAAAATGGAGTCAGTGCTATAAGGTCCATGAGAGCAGCAGTAGAGAGAAGACGGTGAACCCCGGAGACACTGATGAGTGGACTCTGGTGAGGATCCCGATGACTGGAATGTTAACCCTCAAGGTTATGCTCAGGATGGGAGGGGGGCAAGGATTCACTGGGAACAGGAGCAGAAGCCATTCCTGTTAATAATTGGACAAGAATTTGCGTGTGCTGCGTGCATGGCCTGAGGCTAGGGAAAGACTGAGTTTAAAGGCAATGTGATAGCTGATCAGGTAGAGCACGTTGCAGGCAGCCTGGCATTCGGACTCTGACGTGAGCATTGTTGGCTGCCTTTGAAGTTCTACAGTGGGAATTGGGAGCAAAGGCTGGAGTAGAAAGGTTTGAAAGACATGCGATTTGACCAGAAAAGGAGTGTGTCTCCAGGCACTGCTGAGAAGGGCGTGGTCACTAAGGAGATGAGTGCTGGACAAGAGGAAAGATGATTTAAAAGCATCTCGGGAATCAATCAGCAAGACCTCACTCATCCCAGGCTTACTGCATTCAGACACTATACTGAGTGCGGGTGAGATAGTTGAGTGTGTAAAAATGCTCCCGTGCAAGCTCAAGAATCAGCAGCAAGCCAGGAACTCTGTGGTATAATCTACTACTGTGCAGAAGGCTGTGAAACAACTCATGTCTGGCCTGTGTGTGAGCGAGGACTGCACCAGCCTCCAGCCACTCAACACCCCGCCAGAGGTGTAGTGACTGCTTGCTGAAATGAGATCCTATAACGATACCTCCTGGAGAATCTTGCCCCTAAGGCCCTCACTCCTCATCCACCCCAAAAGAGACAATGCATCTTCTCTGATCTGTCCCTAGTACCCGCCTTGAACTATGTCTGGTACACAGGTAACCACACTTACTATGTAGCAGACAGTCACCACGTGCTGATCAATTCTTGCATGTATTTTTATTCTTATAATCCCATCCCAGATTCCTTCCCACTTTGCAGAGAAAGGAAACTGAGGCTTGAAAGGAACCCAGTAAGCCAACAGGACATGAGTGTGGCCTCTTGGGGTCAGTGGAACCTTGAAAAAAAGCAGGAAGTAAGCATTGAAACTTCCTCAGTCTGTGGGTTCCTGAGAATGTTGCAGGGAGGCTGCCTGCAGGCCTGGAGGCTGCCCACCTCATCCGAGATCTTGACACTGGCCCAGTCTCTAAGAGCTGTCAGCAGCAGTCCACAGTTCTGGAGTCTGAGTTGACTTTTGGCAGCTTCTGTGGACAGCATGACCTCTGACCTCCAGTCCACACATCACAGAGGGTGAATAATACAGTGCAGTTTCTGACACCTGCCAGTGGTCCTGTTAGTCATGCTGGCTCGGGAAACAACAGCAGGCTTGAGGTGCGGCTGCAGAGGATCTAATCAAGGGCATTTACTGGCTGCCATGGTGACTCTTTCTTCCCATTGTTTAAAAAAAAAAAAGAAAAAGAAAAAGAAAACTTTATTCCTAAGTTTTAATTGTTAAAAAGTATTTTTGGAGTTTTTTTTTTTTTCCAAAAAACCAAGACAAAGAAGCCAGGTTAATGACATAATTCTATATGACACATGTACTGGAGTTGTGCCTTTTCTACAACACTGGACTAAATAAACTTGTCTGAAGTATTGTTTTATCACAGCCTTGGATGTATAATAATTTCCCGTTTTCCCTCTCATGTCCATGAGGACGTGAACCAGCTTCTTCTCCTAATCTTCTATGCAACCAACCACACCTCCACCCAGAGTACTAATTAGAACACTCCCCTAGAAAGTAAGTCTTTCCTTCACTGAATGCATGCGTGAAGAAAATAACAATTCTCTTCATAAAGGCATTAGAGCACTTGGAGTAAAGACTCTGTCAGAGACACTGCCAGGTTCTCCTTTTCTTCACCTGTGTCGTTTCAGGTCCTTAGCATGAATTGGTGACCCGCACCAGATTTCCTTCAGAGCATCCGCATAGGATAAAGGGAAGCGAAGTCCATACAACTCTGTTTCCACCTCTTTCTCCATTGTGTCCGTCTGTCTCACATTCTCTAGAAAATGATAGACGTACACCATCTTTTGTTGAGCTCATCAGATTGATTCTGACCTGGCCCTACTATGAGGACAATGTGGTCAGTCTTTAAACTGCAGTCTTACTATGCTATTCAACTTCGGCAACTTTCCACCTGGGTCCATCGTCTCTGTTCCACTTCCCACACAGAAAGGGGGCAGTTTGTGCGTGACGAAGTCCTTCTTCATATCCAATGACAGCAGTTCTTTTTTTTTTTTTTAAATCTTTTTTTTTTTTTTTCCGGAGCTGGGGACCGAACCCAGGGCCTTGCGCTTCCTAGGCAAGCGCTTTACCACTGAGCTAAATCCCCAACCCCATGACAGCAGTTCTTTTCTGCCCCCGAGCTGGTCTGCAAGAGTCCTCAGCAAGCCGCTCAACGTCCATCGTTGTTACATCGGCTGGGGGTTCCACATTCATGAGCATCCGCCTGGGCATTCTGGTCCTTAACATCACATCTTCCTTTGCAAAATCAAATACCAGCCCCAAAATGGAATCTAAAAGGCAATCTCCCTATGGATTGCTCTGGTAGGTGCTAATCATCAGGTGATTAGAGGGGGCCAAGCCTGAAGGAGTTTCTGCCTGATGAATGGACCCTCTGGGGAAGTACAACAGATCACCAGGCTTCAGCAGGAAGTCATGTGTTGGTGTGCCAATCGGGTCCTCAGGCTCCACACTGGACTCATGTGCCAGGGGCACCGTTGGGGAGTACAGGCGCCAATGTTTCCTTCCCTCCAGCCGCAGGATAAAAACATCAACATCCTTGTAATGTGGAGGGAGGCCCTGAGATCCTGCCGGAGTCATGTACACATTCGAGCCTACTAAGGAGCCGAAGTAACATTCCAGCTTTTCCTGGATCCTCCGGAGCTCATCCTTAAATCTCTGTGGTTGGCGAAACTGAATTGTTGCCCTCTTCTGATCAATTTCTTTTCTCAGCCGAGAAACTGTGCTTTGCCATCCTTATTTAAACCTTCTTCTCCCTACTGATGCTCCGACAGACATTCACATCTCTTCATAGTATAGCCCTTGGTTGCAGAGACTCCTCAGATCTGAGAGGCCGAACAGAGACTGGTAATATGAGGCCAGTGAAGGGTCATCGCTCTGAATGAGAAGGGGCTTTTGTTCCCAGAATTCCTTGAAAAATGTCTCTACTTTGATGGGTGAGATTAAACTTTCAAAGGAACTACTGGGGCTGTCAAAGTTTAATACAGAAAGCATATCTCCCGGGGGGGGGATATATATATAATATATTATATATCTCCAAGGAACAGACTCTTCTTTGTCCTCATCCCTTTTGGACTTCACTTTCTTTGGCACTGTTCACAAGTAGGGAGAAAATGCAATCCGGGCACAGCCTGTTGCTGTCGTCTGCCACCATGGTGACTCTTACCTGTAATCCCAGTGGCCTGGAGATGAGGGCAAGAGGATTGCCACAAGTTTGAGGCCAGCCCGGTCTACAGAGTGGGTCTGAGGACAGCCAGGGTTACAGTGGTGTGATATCCTGTCTCCGTAGAAAGGAGGGGCAGAGCTGCTCCTCAGCATGACTGTAAAATGACCACATGCTTAGTGGCTCAAACTTCTTCCCTAGAAATCGGAAGTCCCCAAGTGCACCACACAGGGCCGAAATCGAGTCAGCTGGGCTGGTTCCTTTGAGGCCTCAAGAGAAGAATGTGACCCTGGCTTTTCCCGCTTTCTAGAGTCTCTTTTGCTAAATAAGGGGACACAGTCCTGGGGCTGGCTCTAGGACGTGATGTCTCACAGCCACTATTCAGGAGACTGCAGGAGGTTGGGTGAAAGAATGGTGTGGTCCTTCTCCAAGCTCTCAGAGGAGCCTCGGTTGGGGGAGGGGAAAGGTGACAGGCTCCAGGCTGATCACCACTGGAAACTGCTGAGGTCTGAGCGTGTGCTCCCTAAATTCATATACTGATGTTTCACAGGTACAGTTCGGTAAGATGACTGGGATCCCATGAGGGTTTGAGGACGGGGCCCTCACAATGGCATTTGTCACTTTGGAGGGAAAGGAGGTGGCTCCAGCTGGCATGCTCGCTTTGTCTCTCGTGTGCTGAGCTCCCACACCAGGACATGGTGGAAGAACTTCATCAGATGCAGACAGGTGTGGGTGCTACTGTCTCACCATGACTGCCTCAAACTGAGGCTTGGGTGTCTCTGGAGTGGGTCTAGGGCAGTGTTTCTCAACCTTCCTAATGCTGCAACCCTTTTATACCATTCTTCTTGTTGTGATAACCCCCAAACATAATATTATCTTCATTGCTACTTCATAACTGGTATTTTTGCTACTGTTATAAATTGTGATATAAGGCTCTATGTTTTCTGATAGCCTTTGGCAACCCCTGTGAAAAGCCAGCTGACCTTCGGGGGTCAGGTGATGGACCTGTGAACCATTGGTCCAGGGCTTAGTCCCCCTTCAGAAGAACAGGTATCCCCCAGCCCTAGCATATGCTGGAGCTTCGAGGAATTCATTCTTCCCACGCTAAGCTGTCAGGATTTGGGGCAGAGGAGCCACAGGGGAAATTCAAAGCAAACAGCCAGCAGGCTCTTCAAAGCACAATTCCGTAACAAAGATTGAGAAAGCAAAAAGCTCAGGGCTAGCAGGCAGCCTGTGCAGCTCAGGCCCTCTGAGAAGGGTGGGCAATTAGAGGAGCTGGGAAGCAATTAGAGCCACCTGTCCTCTGATGTTCCCAGGCCTTACACCAGCCCCACAGTGGGCTGCAAGCTGAGCAGGGAGCCAAGCAGCCCAAGACTGCAGTCTAGAGATGGAGATCCAGTCCTGGCACTGCCTCTGACATATCTGTGACCTTGAGAAGGGGGGGTCACTTCCTCCACACTTCAATATCATGTGAGTTGAGGAGAATCTCTGCGAGGAGAACAGCCTTCTGGGGGCCCAGCTTCCTTTGGTAGGGATGCACTGGACATGCTCAGCAGGAGATATGCCCTTACTGAGGGAGAGGCAGAGGCCTGCGGTCTGATCTTAGTGGAATGGGAACAGCCCACAGAGTAGACCTGGGGATCGTGGCAGGGCTTCAGGTGCCAGACAGCCCAATCATCCCCTGCCTCTGGACCCACAAAGGAGACCACACCTGTATCCCACAATCCTCTGACTGTGCTACTTACTGGGTGACCAAATCCAAAATCAGAATTCCTTTCTTCACCCTTAAGACCACAAACATTTGGAGCATGACCCATGAGGCCTTTTACAGACTTGCGGCTAGAGTTGGGGGTAGCTCACCCAGAGGCTTCTTAGGCAAGTAGCCCGTCCCAAGAAAAACATGCCCTATAAGCTTTACTGTTCAGCAAGGTAATGAGCTGTCTACACCAGCAGCCTGATTCTGGTCTAGCTTTCTCTGCTTCCAGTCACCCACAATTAACAAACCCACTGCCACACAGTCTGAAACGCTGAAGATGGATGGACCACCATGTCTCCACTCCCTGACAAACCGAAATCCCTGTAAAACCACAAATCAAAACACATCTTCTTCTCTCAAGTCACTGCTGATGGGGAGTTTGTCACGGTTATGAAAAAGAAGCTGCTTTCATTATTTTATTGTTGCTGGGATAAACTACTGTCTCCCAAAGTGACATACAGACGAAAATGTCTGTTTGGGGTATGGTTCCAGGGGGACAAGAGTTTCTCATGGCAGCAGGTTGTAAGAGCAGAAAGCTAGGAGATCACGTCTTCAACCACAGACAAGAAGCAGAGAGAGCAAACTGGAAGTCAGTTGAAGTTATAAACTCTCACCCCCAAGTCACCTACTTCTTCAATCAAGACTCCACATCTTGAAAGTTCCAGACTTTCCCAAAATAACACCACCATCCCAGAATGAAGTAGTCAAATACATGGCTTCCAGTAATATTCCTCAGACCGTTGCACTGATAATACAAGGGGGCAGGAAGGTCATTGTCCAGTCCCAGATGACTTACAAGCTACCCAGGATTCCCTGTGGGTGCTGCCTCTTCTCTGGTAATGGGTCCACCCTGGTACATTTCTGCGTAGATGGAAAAGCAGCTCCCATAATTCCTAGGGAATGCCTCTCACCCAGCCCAGCAACAAGGGTCCTCCCTTCTCAGCCTTATTTCCTGGCCCCTCTAGCATGCACTGTGAGCTCAATGCCCCTCCCTTCCTTAAGCTCCAATGCCCAGCACAGAGCATATGTGGCTCTTCCATAGACCCCAGACACTCAGCCAGGTATCATGAGAACATCATTGGGCAGACCCAAAGATATTTTCCAGGGAACCCCAAAACTGGGCAGGTAACATGGGTATGCACGCGAAAGAAAGAAAGAAAGAAAGAAAGAAAGAAAGAAAGGAAAGAAAGAAAGGAAAGAAAGAAAGAAAGAAAGAAAGAGAGAGAGAGAGAGAGAGAGAGAAAGGAAGAAAGAAAGTCTAAACCTAGCTATACTGAAAGTTCTGGTTCCTTCTAGTTCTAGACTGGACCCAAGGTTGGGAGTAAACCACACTTCACCCACAAGACTGTCACCATCTGGCGGGAAAGAAATGGAAGGGTCTCCAGGACATCCATGTGCAGGGTGGAAGGCCACATTTTCTGCAAGATTTCAGAGCTTCTGCTAAGAGAACCATGTTACACAGCCTAGCTCCTGGCCCTGCTGAAACCTCTCTGATACTTTTGATTTGGCTGCCTCCTCCTGTGACGTGTTGAGCCTCATTTTCCTGTTTCCGGGAGGCAGCTGAAAGCTTCATTTGCTTCAGTCTCTTCTCTCATAGATACTGCAGCCTGTGTGTGTAAACACATACAAACACACACATATATACATGTATGCATTCATGTGCACTCAAACACATCTGCATGTACACACACACACACACACACACACACACACACACACACACACACATGGTTTCGATTGTTTACAGCAAGTTAACAGCACATTTTGTCACTGGAATTGCCCACTCCCACTGTCACCACTGTCCCATGTCCCCTCTCCCCTGAAGAGAGTCAGCTAGGTGTTGTCCCTGAAGGGAATTTCTGTGATCACAGCCTTTTCAATCTCCTTTCAAATTAAAAGCAGCCGGGCTAAAGTGCTCCAGGATTTCAAAGCTCTGTCACCAGGCTTCAAAGGCTGTTCTTGCTAATGAAATTAAATGAGATAATGTACTGGGAACTCAGCACACTGCCTGCCAAGCTTGAGCCCCTGCGCCTGCAAGCTTATTCTCTGATTCTGGGACTGTAGAGGAGGAGCCTCAGCCTTTAGCAGGGAGGTCTCAGGTAGCCTGGGCTGGCAGCCAGCACCTTGGAAGGTTACAGAAAAGGAAGGGAGGTGGCCCTGGGCACTCTTGTCAGCTCTCCCTCGGGGGAGGGGGGTGGTCTCTGTGCCCCCTTCTTACCATCACCATTATGGTGGCCTCAGGAAGTCACAGTAGCCAGCAGTCACTTCTGGCCTGGCATGGACTGAGCCCTTTTCTTTTGATTTCTCCACCTAGAAGGACTGGTCATCATTTCCTAAAGTCTTCCTCAGTGAGCACAGAGGGGAATCCATTTGCATTCCCTCTGACCAGATGGCCTCCAGCTAGTTCTTAGGAGGAAGCCTCTGGTCTCTAGCAGACACTTGCTAACCAGTGATTCCCCACCCTAGACCACCTGCGAAGACAGAGCGAATGCCCCTGGGGACACAAGAAAGCATCCTTCTGGGCCACTAAGCCAGGCAGAAAGGGGGATGCTATATCCCAATCATCCTGCTTAGGCTCCAAATGAACCCCCAGAACTGCAGGCCAGTCACTCATTCATCCCCATGACAACCTCATGGCAAACTTGCCTAAGGTCAGAGTTGGAAACTTGGCAGCCCCATTTCTAGAACATACGGAGTCAAGTATATATAATCCACATTATTTCAGTAAAGTTGAGGGATCGTCCCAGAACTGCAAAACAAGAACGCAAAACAAGAACTGCTGCTATCACTGCCATCTTGTGTAGGGAACCCCTTCCAGCTCTCTCTCTCCCTCTGCCCCAATCCCAGATGTCTGGAGGAGACATTGAGTAAACACTGCAGCTGCCAGCTCTCTGAGGCCTCCAGTTGGGCCACATTAAATCTAGGGCTTTTATAGGGGTTCAAAGTCTAACTAGACAGAAAGAACAGGGCCATTCCTTCCCTTGGACTTAGCTGGAATAAGAATTTGGGATTCTGGGATCTTGGTGAGCCTTGGCTAGGTGTCCAATTGTCTTCCTTCTTCCCCAACTAGAGCCAGCCTTTCCTCACCTAGGCAAGGCCCAACCATTTCCTGAGACAGGCCTCTGACAGGACTTGGACTCTGTCATTTCAGTAGGGTTCCTACAGTCCTCTGCTGCCTCGGAGACTGGCAGTTCTGACAAGAACTCGGTGTTTACTAAGTTCTTAGCCTTGCCATGTACACGCTGTGTGTCCTCAGGTATATTAACTCACCTCTCTGAGTCCAATACCCCACCTTCCTGAAAAACTGCTGTGAGGTTTCTTTCCCTCCCTCTCCCATTTTTAATTTCACAACACGATTTCTATAGTATTTATTTGGTGCCAGGTATTTATCCCAAGTTTAATCCTTTTGATAAGCCTACTGTGGCTGTCGGTGGGGAGGGCATAGAGGCGTCCTGAGGCGTTCCTTTAATCTCTTAGGGATCTCCACTCAGGCAAGCCCAGGATTCTTGGCTTTGGCACAGGAAAGAACTTTGGGCTTAGCCAGTGTGATGCTAAGTTGGGATTTATTGAAAATAGAAAAATACTCAGGGAAAAACTAAGGCACACATGAAACACAGGTACCGGCTTCTCAAAGAAGATGCAGGATTCGTTAAAAGATGCTTTTCTTTAACTATTGCTGCTCTTTGGTTTTCAAGACAGGGTTTCTCTGTGCAGGCCTGGCTGTCCTGGAACTCTCTCTGGAGACCAGGCTGACCCTGGTAAGATCCACTTACCTCTGCCTCTCGGGCACTGGGATTAAAGATGTGTGCCACTATATCTGACTTTAAAAGACATTTTTGACATAGATTCAAAGACAGGAGACAGTCATGGGGAGAACAAGACAGGCCCAAATGTGGGCACAAGGCTCCTCAAAGGAGAGGGCAATTACGTGTCTTAGCCTCAGCCATACACAATATGTTCATGGCTCCTTTTTGGTGTTTTCAGAGCTCTGCAGGTACCTTGGGATTATAATCTGCTGAAATAAAACCAGGAGTCACTGTGGTTGCACAGGGAGGTTGGACCAAGTCCTATTGCAAGTCTTCAACTATAAAGGGAGAAAGAAAGGCCTTGATCAGCTGTAAATTGCTCTGACATTTTTGCATCTCTGGTAGTGAGAAGCTTCAACCAGACTCCAGAGTAAGACCTCCCTTTCTCTTCCCATGTTCTCACACTGTCCCTTGCCTCTCCCTCCCTCCTTGGGGTAAACACCCAGCTCTACCCGAAACTGTAGATCTACAGAGGGCCCATTGGAAGAAAGGTGGGGAGCCTCCTGCACAGGTGTCCCCAATAGGGAAGGAGGTGGAGGGGGCCAATGTTGGTGAATAAAGAGGGTGGGCCTAGTTAGGACAAGAAAAGGCTGCAGGTGTGGCTTGGGTCCCACTCTGTCTTGAGAAGGGCCTCACATGGTAATAAGGACCCCACTAACTCAGTAGTCACATTAAGTTTCTCCCTTTCCACAGGCCTCAGGCATTGGAGCTACAGGAGTAACAGGAGACCTCTACAGGAAGGCAGTCTGCTGGCTACCGTTCCCTGAGGCCAGAGCCCTGTGAGAATCCAGGACTTGCCTGCTGCTGGGAATAGAGTATAACCTCACCCATAGGCAGACCACTGGGAGCACAGACTCAGTTTGGATTTTATTATTGTTAGTTAGTTAGTTAGTTAGTTAGTTAGTTAGTTAGTTAGTTTGTTTGTTTGTTTTGAGATAGCTCCTTTTCCACTTCTTTCTATGGCAATGTCAGAAGCAGGGAGTAGGGAACTCATTCTTGCCCCTGTGCAGGGTCTCAGATGAAGTCCATTGCAGAGAAGTCTGTCCCCACATTTCTATGGGGATACCTCAGACGCTACCATGTGCCCTCAAATCCATGTTATCAGATCACAGCTGAGCCTGGCAAGCTGGGAGTTCCCATGGGGCACTGCCACTGTGTGCATCTGTGTACTTAGTGTCCGGGGAAGAGACATTTGGCAGACCTTACAGGGTGCCCCATTTTCCAGTCTCTGAACTGAACCAGACTCTTTATCACTGTCTCCTGATGGACATTTCAGCAACCTGGTCCCCATGGCAACCAGCTTGGATGTCACAAGGAAACCCAGGGACCCTTAGGCAGAGTCTAGAAAGCATGAAGACGTGTTCAGAAGATGGAGCGCCCACTCCCTTCCCTCAGCTTCACTCTGCCTTTGCTGGATGTGTGAGGCGCAGTGCACAAAGGCCTTGCTTTCCTGTGACTTTCAAACATGGTATCTCTGAAGATTTGAGCACGGTCTAAATAAAACCTCTCTTCCTTTCTTTTCTCCTGTGGTCTAAGAAAACGACTTTCATTTCCTCCTGTGTGGAGCAGGGATAAGGAAGTCAGTCCAGGGGGAGCCTGCGAGTTCTAAGCACCCAGCTGGTTTTGCTCACCCACTTCAGAACCCCCAAGGCGCACTTCCATCCTCGGCAGAGGAAAAGGAGGCCGAGAGCAGGGCGGGCAACAAGCCCGCCTGGCTCCCCAGCCTGTTCTCCCCACCACTTGGGAATGGCGCGGCTTCCCCTGTGCAGCTTCCCGTGTGAACACATCTCTATATACAGCCGGTGGTGGCAACCGTGCCAGGTGGGCCTCAACGCACTGCTTCACAGTGCTCAGTCTCATTTCGGGGAGAGGAGGGGTGTGCTCAGTGAGTAGCTGGATTCCTCTGAGCCAATGGATGTCTTCTGGCCTATAATAAGCCTGTGGGTGTCTGTAGTGTTGGTCAGACTCAAGGCCAGGCTTGGAGAACCTGACAAAGCCTTGCAAGTTTGCTTTCCCTTTTTGTCCCACTCACATCAGCCCCACACTTCTGCTCCCTGCTGTCAATGTGTACCAGGAAGGATTTCAGAGCTGCCCTAAGGGTAACAGAGCCCCATGGTTGTGGAATGTGGGAATGTAGGGACGCTGAGTAGGGCAGTGGTGAAGACACCAATTGTGGCTTAAGTGAAGACTAGACAGTGAACTGGTAGGGGGAGAACTAACAGTGCTGAACAAAGATGACACTAGCCTAGGGGCTGGCTTCCATGAGCTGTCCCTTCAGGTGGGTGTGATAGTCCTTCCGCTGAGGTGACTGCTGCCACCACGTAGGTGAGCTTGAAGCACTTCTGCTTAGAGTCACTCTTGGAGACATGGCTCCGGCCCTTGTAGAGCTAAGCAAGCATCCTCTGTGTCTAGCTATGGTGTGTTCTGGAGCTTTTCATGTGGGAGATATAAATAAATGTCTGCTCATTCCAGATAGGGAGACCAAAGCAAGGATTAGATCCCAGTTCCCCTTGATGGGCCATTGGGTTATTGGGGTTGCCTACAGAAGTATGGGTGACTCAGGCAGCTTCACTGATGTGGGTTCTTTGAATGAGACATTCTCGACTCTTGGTCATCTTATGTCAGGGAGCTGAGGTAGTAGAAAGACAGGACACCAAAGCCATCCTGAATCAGTAGCTTTGAGTTATCTCAAGCCCAAGAAGAGTAAGGAAATGCAGACAAGGAGTAAACAGAGAGAGAGGCGGGGGGTGGGGGGAGACAGAGACAGAGAGACAGAGAGAGACAGAGAACAGATGTATTAAGGGACAGTGAGAAGAACTCCAGAGTTCCAGGACTCCAGGGGAGACACTTAGTTATAGCCAGGTTCAATGGTTTTGGATCTTGTAGCAGGAATTAGACGAGACTTTACTAAGTCATCTTCATTGAGATTGGTCCATTTCGAGGGCGCTGTGAACCAAGCCAATAAGAAATCCATATGAAGCTTGTTGTTGTTGCTGATATTGTTTTGTTTGTTTGTGCTCCCCCAGCCCAGTGGAGAGTTACTGGTCCATTCAGGGGAGGAGTTAGTGTGCTACCTGATGTGCTTATGATCTACCATGGGTGGCACCTTATTGTCCAAGGGTTGTTACCTCCTGTCTCAACAGCACTGCAGGGGACTCTCCTCAGACGTTGTTTACCTCTTAGTGGTAACCAGCACGTCAAGGAGGTGAAGGCTTGAGTGTCTCCTGTCCCCATGAGTCCCATCTTCCCTCCATAAGACAATGGTAGCATACCTGACCTCCTGAGTTTCTCTCGCAGGCCAGCACAGATCCTCTGATGTAAGATGATGACAGTCACATTCAATTGGAAGACATCATGGCAGCCCAACAGTGAAGAGGCCAACTCCCTGGGTCACAGTGCCATCTCTGTCCCATGGCATTCCTGGTGTTGGCTCTGACCACTTAGGTCTGTAGGATGGAGCCCCAGAGTCTTTCTGTTCTCCATGGAGGCAAGGCATATTGGTCACCTCCTGAGTCATGAGTCAAAAAAACTCGCTTAAGCTGGTTTAGCAAAGGGGACCCCTTTTAGCTTTCCCAGCCAAGGCAGCTAAGTAGGACAATCTTGGGCATGACTGAATTCCACCTCAGCTGGTCTTCCTAGGGAAAAAAGAAATGACTAGACCAGATTGAGCCGTGTCTAACCTGGGTCCAACTACCCATGTGTAGGTATAACCTACAGGCAGTATAACCCTGCCCTTCCCTGGAAGTGGCCAGAGAACACGGAGTCTTTGTCTCAGTCCCTTTGAATGTTTCTCAAGTAGATGCTTGAGAGCCTAGCATATCCATTTTGAATCTATACAAAGCTACCCTCCAAGTTTCTCTGCAAGGAATATTTTTAAAATAATTCAGTTGGTTCTTGGTCTTAATAAATCTGTTGATCTTCAGATAAAGGTTGATCCTGCCAAAGGAATTTGTTATATCATATTATCCCTGGTAATGATTGCTGATGTTCTCGGTCACTTGTGGGGACCTTCCTGGGTTCCAGGCTCAAAGCAAAAAGGACAGAGCTGGGGCTGGAGTCCCTGTACAGCAGTTTGGCTCCGTATGCACATGGAAGGCTCTAGTCCACTCTCTAGGCTTTTCCCAAAGCCAGGAGGAGATCCCAAGGAAAGATGCCAGGAGATCTAAGCTGGGGTGACGGCTTCTTAGGGATGACCTTGGGTCTCAGAGGACAGGGGAGGTTTAGGAGGGAGAACTGCTTTGGAGAGGTCCCAGTAGGATCAGCTGGGTATGGTCCAAGTGGCTTCACCATAGGAGTCTCTCACAAATGTCTGTTGGATGGGCAGTCATTTGGTTTCTTGGACCTTGTTTCTTGCTGCACCTTGGACCCTGGTACACTGAGGATACATGTTCCCAGTGTTTGCTACATGAACCTAACTTGGAATAATGGTGACAGTGAGTGACCCAGAGTAGGACCACAGGGGTCAGATGAGCAAACTTACCCTCCAAATCCTCCTTAGGACCTGCAGAGGTACCCACAGGTGAGCTTTCCCTCTAGGCAGTTTCTCACAAGGACATAAAGCAGAGGAAGTTCACCCTTCCTTCTTTCTGGTTAAGGGGAAGCACAGACGGGAGATGCTGCCCACGCTCATCCAGCAAGTGGAGGTTCCAACTCCATGTGCTTCAGGGATCCCACAAGGGAACATCTGGATCACACCTGTCGACGGGGTTCCAAAGACTAAGAGAAACCACGCAGTTCCCAAATGCTGACATTTAGAGCAGAAAGAATTGTTTTGAAAGCACACAGACCGGGCTTTGAATTCTCCAAGCTTTCCTGTATGATCTGGGGCAATGACTCATCTTCCACGTGGATTAAAGGAATGGATGGATAAAGGTTAGGATAGCGGGAAGAAGCCCTCGAGGAATGTCAGCTCTCCTGTATTGCCAGGTTGTTTTGTCTCTGGTCTTAATTTTTCTAGGATGCAAAATGGACTGAATGACCGACCCTTCCTGAGTAGGGCTGCTGGGAACACGAAGGAGACGATGCACTCAGGTCCTGTCCCAGCGTCTGGAACCCTCTCTCTGTTGAAGCTCTGCTTGCTGCTAGAGTAAGTGACACCCGCTCTAAGAAAAGCCCTACGTGTGAACTGGAACGCTCAGGCGCCAGCCGAGGAAACAGACCGCCCGTTCCATTTCCCTCTGCACCTGGCGAGAATTTCCAGAGCTCAGGGTAAAGCGGATGAATGCGTGGGCCCAGTGGGTGTTCCTGGGGCTAAGGAGCCTGGCTGGATCCAGCTCCCAGAATGCTCCTGGGGGAGGCCTGGAAAGGCAGCTAACGGTGCTCGAGATGCCAAGCCTGGCTAGAAATCCATCAGGCAGCTGGGCACTTCCTGTAGTATGGGGCGGGGCAGAATGTGCAGGGACATCTCTTTTCCAAAGACAGTCATGGACTGAGCCCATGCAAAAGATGACCACAAATTAATGAGTATTTATGATGCTCTGGGCACTGGACCAAGCGACTGAATGGATCCCAGCCACCACCATCTGTGCGGTAGGGCACATCACTTCCTGTAGCTGAGCCTCAGTGTCCCTCTCTGTGAATTGTCCTAATAACTGGAGTAGCATCAACTCCAAGGACTGCACTGGGGACTGGCTGACTAATGGACTCCTGCAAACGTTACCTAGATCTGGACTTTGGCTGTAGGTATCCATTGGTGCAGCCTTCATTACTCTGAAGAAAGGGAAAGCGTTGATGTTAAAGGGGTGGCTCCCTGGGGCTCGCCTGACTCCTGGCATACACAGGGAAAGCATGTGATAAATTGTTTGTGGAGAAGCTGGTTCTGAGAACCAAGAATGAACTTGCTGTGTTTGCAGTGCAGAGACAAGTAGAGTTGGGGAAATTGGAGGTTGGAAAACAAGTCCTAGGTCAAGGGATTTGACAAAAGAGAGCTGCAGGATCAGGACTCTTAGAGGTGGGAAAGCCCAATAAGGGCATTTGGAGGAGGTGTGGAGCTTATGAGGTTGGGGGACCCAGCCATCAGGAGACTTAGAGATGAGGAGCCTACAGATCAGGTGCCAAGACCACACAACCAGTCAGGAGCAGGGGCAACACTGGAATGGCAGGTGACCCCTGTAGGTAACACAGGTGCATTGCTCAGTGTACAGTGCACATCCCCAGCACCTGTGCCAACCTGCCTTGTCGCACTAGGCTGGGGTTTCTGGACTGGTCCCTACTCTGAAGGACAATTGGGTGAGACTGTTGCCCAAGTGGCCATTTTTTAAGCCACCCTGACCCCGTCACAGTGAGCACCTTCCCATCCGCCATGGTGCCAAATTACGGAGATGCTCCCAAAGCTGTGGATTCAGAAAGTATGACACCACTGGTCAGGGACACAGCCTCCATGACTCTCACAGACATTCTCCCACCTCTACATTCTGGTGTCTCTGGGCTTTCAGGCTTCCCTGGCAAGTTTTGGTGCTGCCAAAGCATTTGGTTATTTTGCTCATTTTATTAATAAATGTGTCCTGATGCCAAGCACTTGGAAACTGCTGCCTGGGAACAGTATGGGAAACATGCTCTGGGGAGTCAGCTTTCTGAACTGTGGCTACAGGAGAAACAGACAGGGATCCAAGAGGAGAGGAGGCAGGCCACTGATGGTCCATGGGAGACACCTGGGGGTCTGAGGACCTTAGGGACTTGGAGGAACCAGATGGGAGTGTCGCTGTTAACTTGTGGATTGAACTACCGATTTCCAGACAACACAGACTCCAAAGAGCTATTTTTAAACAGGTCTACCCCCCACCCCCACCCCACACACCCTGTATCTTTTCTTTTCTATTTTCTCTGGTGGGTGGTGGGCTAAAGGGGAGGTTAAAGCATTTAAGAACCATCATTGAAAATAATGTTTGAAAAACGTTAAAGTTACACGGAAGGAAGTCTGTTGTCTTAACCCTGCAAATAAGCTCAGTCAGAGAACAAACCTGGTCTCAAAGAAGATAGAGGCCTAGGGCCTGTTCTCTGGAGGGCCTGGCAATTTCACATGTGATGGATATAGCCAGAGGACTGCCATGCCCACTCCTCCTGATAAGGATGCTGCCAGGAAGGTATCCCCAAGTCAAACACCTCATCGGCACAAGTGGGACAAACAGGCTCCTGATCCCTTCAGAGTCCCCTTCTTTTCAGCCAGGGCATGTGCTCCAGTCTATTACTGGGCAGTGAATAAATAATCCTAGGGCCCTGGCAGGATCTTTACCCTTTAAGGGAATCAGTTCCCTTAGAGCTCAGTTCATTTGAGAAGGAGAGAACGCCGCCCCAGATCAAAGTCGGCTGGGGGAGTTCCACTTGCTGGGGTTATCATGGCTTGAGCAAAGCAGACAGAGAGACAGATAGGCAAGCAGGCAGGCAGGTGAATAGAAAGATGGGTGAAAAGGCCAGGCAGATCAAGGGTTTCTGAGAGGGTCCCTTAGTAGTATTGGGACAAGCAGTGACTCTGTCATCATCCAGACAGCCACCTCCTATGGAAGCCATCAGTGGGCCCATCCTGGGCTCTTCAGTGCTAGCCTGGCCACTCTTCCCAGTTGGATTCCGCCCTTGAAAATAGCAAGTTTGGAGACTCAGGCTGTGATCTAATTGTTAGAGTGCTTGCCTAGCATGCAGGAGGTCCTAGATTCTATCCTGAGCTTTGCATAAGCTGAAATCCCCTTCATTCTAGCTCTTGGAAGGTAGATGCAGGAGGATCAAGGTCAAGAAGGCTTGTCTTTTTTTTTTTTTTAAAGGAAGTTTGAGGCCTCTAAGACCCTATCTCATGGTACTAAGGTCTTCCTGGCTTTTCTTGGACTGGCCATGCTTCCCCTGTAGGACATGTGACTACCCCTTCCCCACTAACACACACACTCCTGGGTCTCAGTTGCAATGCCAGCCATAAAGGACCTCCATCTGTTTTGGAACCTCTGTAATATTTGGTATTATGTCAGTCTGGACACAGATTCCGTTGTCTCTCTTATGATAAGATGTTAAGTTTGGGCCTTAACACTGTCCTATGCCCCCAGCACTTGGTGTACTGTAGGTGCTCAGATGAGGAATGCTTGGGGAAATGAATGAGTCAGGTTGAATGGCCTCAATCACAGCTTGAATCTGGGGAGTCTGGCTTCCACCTTTCCAGCTGAAGACCTGGCCAACCATCTACTCTGTCCTGATAGCACAGGGCAAGAGGTGCAGCCCAAGAAAGATGCAGGAGATGCAAGAAAGAGGGAGGGGGGATGACGAAAAGTAACCTTAGCACTCTGGACTCCTCATATAGAATGCTGATCCTCAGCCTCGTCCTGGGTAAGCTATGCAGTAAGTGACCTGAGCTCCCTGGTGTGGTAGCTCTGAACATCTCTGTTCCCCATCACCCTTCCCTAAGGAGCTGATGGCTTATCTTTCATAGGTTGTCTGGACTGTGGCTGTGCCCAGTTGCTCAAACCTCTCCCCTCCTCACCCAGTTCTTCTGGAATCTGCTAATCCCTTAGATTAGCTTCTTCCTGACACAGGACACAGGATGACTTGTGGGGGCCTCTTCTCCCAGGAAGAGGACCTTGTGACTTAGCAGGGAACAGGGGCTAACCATCTGTTCTTCAAGCTAGCTCCCTACAGAGAGGCCATTCAGAGCTCTGGTGGCCTATGTCTGCCCCTTCCTGGCCCAGGAAAGAGCAGATGGCCCAGCTGCCATCTAGGAGTCTGAAAGCCCTATGAGTCAGGGGGTGGTGGTGAGTCTTACATATGTGGGCATTTTCCTTTCCCAGGTCTTTGCCCTAGGGTTAGATCGGGAGCCAGCCTAGCACACCCAGCTCTAAGACACCCATGCTAAATCCTAATGCTGCATTCTCCTGCTGGGGTCCTGGATTCTCTGAGGTGACACTAGTCCCCTAGTCCAGGCCTCATAAATTATACTCTAAGGGCAGTGGTTCTCAACCTTCCTAGTGCTGTGTTCCTTTAACATAGTGTGTCATGTTGTGATGACTCCCTCCCCAGCCATAAAATTATTTTCATTGCTACTTCATAACTGTTATGAATCATAATGTGAATATCTGTGCTTTTCTACTGTTACGAATCATAGCATGAATATCTGTGTTCTCCAACAGTCTTAGGTGACCCCTAGGGTGAGAATGTTCCTGGGAGGTCTGGACAGCCTGTGTGGAATCCAAGACCTTAAAAGCTCTGGACAAGTGCTCTGTTACTGAGCTGTGTCCACAGCCCTCTTTTTACCCCCTGTACCGAGACTACAGGGATGCACTAGGCCCAGTTGACTGAGTGATTGATTAAGACAGGATGTTTAGCTCTGATCT
Organism: Rattus rattus; assembly: GCF_011064425.1. NCBI lineage: Eukaryota > Metazoa > Chordata > Mammalia > Rodentia > Muridae > Rattus > Rattus rattus. Next base: position 67,343,045 of record NC_046158.1, read on the forward strand.
CAAGCTACAATAGCTGATGGTGACCTTTAATATCTGTTCGTGCTGCTCCTCTCTCCACTCTAATCTGGGACTGGGTGGGGGAGGGGCATCAAGCCCAGTTTAAGTGGTGCTGGGGATCGAACCCAGGCCCCCGTGCATGCTATGAGAGCACTCTACCAACTGAGCCACATTCCCAGCTGTGTTTTTAATAGACTCACAAGGGTTCATGAAGGTCTCCCGAATACTGCCCTCTGGCTGTTTCTGTTTATTTCCAGCCTGGGTAACAGTCAGAGGTCTGTGACTGGGGGCATGGGAATAACTGTGATCCCCACTTAACCCAGGAAGAAACGGAGACACACACACCCCTCCCAAAGGCAGGCAGCTTTCCAAAACAAATTTCACTAGGTCTGTTCTTGCAGAGCTGGTGGCTCCTTAGTTAATGACTTCTGGACACTCACGTCCTCAGGGGAGAGGAGGGATCCCCTGAAACACTGCTCTCCTCTACACAGCTCCCTTGAAAGGCCTCAAGTCCTGAAAAGATTATGCTATCTCCCTCATCCCCAGTGAATCCTAAATAAAAATACAGAAACTCCAAATTAACTGTAAGGAAATCCCACCGCACCACAGGCACTCTAAAAGCAGCTCTTAGAAGGAAAAAGTGAAACTGTTTGAAATGACTTTCCCATTTTATTAGTGGGCCTGAGTCTAGGACACAATTTCTCATCTTGTTCTTCCTGGTGTCTCCAAAATCCCCCCTCAGCATGGGATCTGGGCAGGTGGGCAGCTGGAGCACCCTCTGGGCCAGGAAGGCTGCCCTCTTGTCTCCTTGACAACCCAGCTTCCCTGAAAAGACATCACAGGTTTCTTCCAGCCCTCACTCCCCCACACCCCCCTTCCTTAATTGAATCATCCCCTCTGGAAGGCTAGCAAGTCCCCCACAATTTACCAAAGATCTTACTTAGAAAATGGGAAAATAGGAAAGCCTGGAGGGGCTACTGTAACCCAAGGGCTTTACGTGTGTATCTGAGGAAGTGACACAAGGCCTACACTGCATGTCTGCCTTGACTCTGAGGAAGGAAGGCAGCAAGGCAATGAATGCCCTTCAGAAGGTGCTTAGCACAGAGACGCTGGCTGGAGATTCATGAGGCTTGCGAGCCCAAGAGCAGTTGGCCACTGGAGTCCAGGCAAGAGGTCCATCTGGGATGCCTGGAACTGTATGGGAGACTTTGGTCAATCCCCACCACCCTTTAGAACCTCAGTTTTACAATCTATAAAGGAAATGTGGGGACTAGAACCGTGGCCTAGTTCCTAAAGGAGCACTGCAGCACTTTCTATGGTGTCTCTAGACACCTGCCCTAAGGCCTCCCAAATGGAGGCTCTTGGCACTGAGTTTCTCAGTCCCCTCTGGCAGGAAAGGCAGGGCCCCATTGACAGCCTGATGACACAGCTGTGTCCTACTGTCACTCTTGAGTTCCAGCCCCCAGAGGCAGTCTCTGGGGGCTGAAACCATCCCCTCCATTGTGCCTATGGGAACAATGATGTCCTGAGTTTCAGCACTGAAGTCAGCCCGGAAGCCTAGGAGTCCCAGGCCACAGCTTGATTGCCTGTGGTGACTCAGGCTCGGACAACACCGCAGCAGCAATTACTTCTTAAATGGGTGATTTCTCACTGTTGATGTAGCTAGGTGGCCTTTTTATTTTCTTTTCTGTTTGCATTCACCAGGCAGGGGGAGGGGATTCAGCTTGAGGGAAGAAACAAAAGGAAGACAAAGAAAATGCTGTGGGGTGAGAAGAGGTCTACAGGCAGAGAGAGGCCCAGGCTGCCCGATTTCTCACCATCTGGGAAGCCACCCAGAAAGGGAGGGAGGAGGGACAGGCCGGACAGCAGGTGTGTGTGGGCCGGGTCAGAGGTTGCCATTGGCTCCCCGCTCTTTCTGGAGTTTTGATAGGCCTGTTGAGAGATAGGAGGGCAGCCAGTCCACATCCCTTTCCAGTGGTTCCCGTGTGCCTGGCACCGGGGTAGGCGAGAAGAAGCATCTCATCTGGGAATGTAGCTGAGTTGGTAGAATGTTTGCTCGTTATGTGTGCCTGGGGTTCCACCCCCCAGCACCTCCTAAACTGGGCAGAGTCAGACTTACAGTAATTCTAGCACTGGGGAGGCAGAAGCAGGAGGATCAGAAGTTTGAGTTCATTATAGGTGAGCCTAGGTTACATGAGGTTGCCAAAAAGAAAGGGAAAGTAGAAAAGAGACAAAACAAAGAAACTTATTGTCCTGGCCATGGACCCTTCTACTGGGTGGCGCTTGGCTACAGGGTCAGGGGTCAGGAAGGCTTTTCAGAGAAAATAATATCCACCCTGTCATGAAAAGATCATGAACAAGGAATGCTAATTAAAGGTGGAGATGAGCGGAGGACAGCAAACATGGGGACAGAGGGAGGCACAGAGGGGTCCGAGGCAATAACATCTGCTCTGCTGTCTCTCCTCCACCTCAGTAGAAGGGTCTGTGATGGGTCTCACACACACACACACACACACACACACACACACACACACACACACAGTGTATATGTGTGTCTGTATGCGTGCATGCATGTGCACGCACATGTGGTGTGCATTCATTCCTCCATTTGTTTTACGTGGCACCATCTAAAGTCTACCACAGATCTTACCAGGCAAAATGGCAGATCTGTGATGGCCTGGACCCTGCGGCCACAATGTACTGCTGTACAGGCTGTGCACTGAACAGCTCCATCTGCTTCCAGAGTAACAGCCTGTGGCCCTGCTCCACGCTGCCATTTATTACTGGTAATTACCCATTCTCTTTCTCTATGTTTATATAACATGAGGAGAATAAGAGCTAAGAATATGGTGGGGTATGAGGCAGAACGGAGAGAAAAACGTGTGATAAGGACTGGATAGGATAAAGCAGTGGAGGGGCACGGTCTAAAGTGATCTGCCGGGATGTCCTGCCAGAGAGGGAGGAACAGGAGCAAAGGCAGGCTTAGGAAGAGCATTTGCCACTAAGGAAAGGGCATATGCAAAGGGCCTGGGGTGGAAACACAGTCACTGGATGCAACAGGCAGGAAGGTGAGTTTCCTGTTGTTATCCAGGAGGGGCTATGTGCAGGGAACAGAGCCCACAGGGTCACAGTGCCCACAGGGACAGGTGAGAAGGGAGGCTGTATCTCCCAGTCTCTGATCTGCTTTGCCTAGGCTCTGTTGGGCTGGTCAGAAGCAGTGCTTAGAGCTGGGCATACAATAGCATTGACAGTAGCCTGGGGAAGAGGAAACAGGAGTGGCCACTTACAGAGGGATAGAAAACATGCAAGGGTTACTCCAGTGGGAATGGGGGTCAGACAAAAATCTTACTGTCAGGAGGGTAAGGCACGTTTAAACCTGCTTTACCTATCAAGAAACAAGAAGCCGAGCCAACAGGCTCAGATATGGGAGCACCACGTTGCTTTTCAGGATCTGGGGAGAAAAATTGGCTCCCATACTCTCTTCCGTCTCTGTGAATGCAGGTGCCCTGCCCACCACTGGACCTGAGGTTCAGGCATCACAGGACTGTGCGCAGGCTGGGGTTAAAAGCACGTTAGCCATTGATTACCCCAGGGAGGGTACAGTTCACACGCCTGCTGGGCTGGTTGGCACACACCGTGCCCTTCACATAGAGCTATAAAGCCGTAACTTATTTATACCCAGAAACCAGATCGTTGCCTCCGCCAGCTCTCCTGCATCCCTTCTCCAGCCAGGCAGAGAGACTCCCACAATGCCCTGGTGCTGGAGCATAGGAGTGGGGAAGAAAGATCCAAACAATGTTGCCAAGCCAACTGATCATCTACTACTATGTGCCCTTCATGATCTATCACTGAATTATATAAATAATTCTGTGAAGGAGAGAGAGAGAGAGAGAGAGAGAGAGAGAGAGAGAGAGAGAGAGAGAGACAGAGAGAGAGAGAGAGAGAGAGAGAGAGAGAGAGAGAGAGAGAGAGAGAGAGAGAGAGAGAGAGAGAGAGAGAGAGAGAGAGAGAGAGAGAGAGAGAGAGAGAGAGACACCAGGGTTCTGTCTCTATCAGCAGTCCCCTCCACGGGCTCATGTGCGGATCTCCAAAAGTCACCCATCATAGTGATGTTTGGCACGGTAGTGAGGTCTCAAAGAATCCCAGAATCATGACACTGTTTTGCCAGAAGACTGGGGCCTCCTGGGGCCTCACAGCTTAGAGTTGGCAGTCTGAGGGTCTGAGACTCTGAGCAAGCCTTAAGCCTCTCTGAGGGTTGGATCCAAAGTTATCCAGTACTGTGAAAGTCCCGCTGTGTCTGGGGGCCAAAAGAGCCACCATCGCAGTGACTGTGGACTTAGGAGGACAGACAGGTGACAGAGGATTCGGTGATTCGATTCGCTGTGGCAGCTGCTATGGCCAGGTGTGCTCAGATCTGGAAGAGGCCCTTCCAATTCTTGGCAGGAGGCACCTCTCTGGGTGAGGGTGCTGCTGGGAACCCAGGCCGAGCAAAGGTCAGAAGCGGCCGTATGACACTCTGAAGAAGCAGGGGCAATTAAGATCTGTGTTGGTCGGAGATCTACAGGATCTGTGGGTGGGGAGAACGTCAGCTTTGCCACCCACAGATTTAAGGATGCAACTTTTTTGGGTATAAAGCCAACGCAGACCCCGGTTTTCCATCTAAGTGATGGGCCACCTCCCAGAGGTTGCTGACTGTGAGATGTACTCATAAGATCTGTACCCTGAAACCTCATATAATACTGGGCTTTTTTCTCCCCTCACTGTGATGGAGGGAGGTGGGCGGCTGGTGAGCTGAAGGCTGAGGGAAGGGAGTGCCTGTTTTGTCCTAGGGGTCCCTTGGGAGTGGGGATTATCCACCAGGCCCTTTCTGGGGGTGGGGGTGGGGTGGAGGCTGTGCCTAGCCTTACAGAGGGAGGAGCATGGGGTGAGCAGCCTCACAGGTGCTCCTGTAGATGGCCCAGCCAGGGGTGAGGCAGGCCGCTCAGGGCTGCGCAGCTCCCAGCAGTTACATAAGGACGCTGGGCGCCGCCGGAGAGACGCCTTTGTTGCTGCGATCCGCCTCGGCAGCGCCGAGTATTAATAAACCGATCGCCCGGAACGCAGGCGGGCGGGCGAGCTGCGGGACGATTGGGGCTGCAGCGTTGGGAGAGAGCGACACCCACGGCATCCTCCACGCAGGAGGAGAATGAGTCTCCCTCCAAGCTTCTCTCCAGCGCTCTCACTTCCCCACCCACCTGCCTAGCAGGTGGGTGCTAAGAACGCAAACAGTGATCCAGAACCCACCGGTGTGGGCTCCAGCGGCTTTGCTACCCTTTCCATGATGCATGATATCTGGCCTTGGCCTTACCTGTAAAACGGCAGAAAAGCACCTGAGCACCTAAGTGTTTAAGTACCCCCTCCCGGACTAGACCCCTCTGCTTCCTCCTGCCATTCCAGTCTGTCTTCCTTCTCCCCAGTCCTTCCTTCCTTTCCTTCCCCTCTTTCTGGTCTTCACAACACTTCCCTAGTCCTCTGCCTCTCCCTGGCCTTCTTTCCTCCCCTCCCCCCACTTTCCCTCTGCCTCCTCCCGATCTTCTTCCCCTTCCCCATTCCTCCCCCTCCTTCCCTCCCCTCCCCTCTGTTTTCTCCTTTCCTCTTCTCTGTTTGCATGCTAAGCAAATGCTGTACCACACAGTTACCCCCACCCTCACCCCAGGCCTTCGATTGTTCAGAGTGTTTTGCTTATCTGTTTTGTTTGAGACCAGCTCTTGCTCAGGCTAACCTCAAACTCAGCACCTTTCTAGCTCAGCCTCCCGAGCTGGGATTACTAGTTTGCATCTTGCTTAGAAAAGAAACTATTTTAATGAGCTAATGTAGGCGCCTCCCCACCCCACCAAGTCTGTTCAGTGCAGTCTGTGGAATCCCTTGGAGGCTTGTGGCAAGGCTACTGCCCTGGGAAGCCCTGCCCACCCCAGCTTTCTACTCTTTTGTTTGGGGTGGGTGCACACATTTTTAAGATTCTCTCCCAATGTGCTCTGAGAACCTCAGCTTGGTAGATCCATTTACAGTCATAAATTCAGGGCCTGGGAAAGAGAGCCCTAGAACAAACCCTGGTGTGGTGACTTGTATGTGTAATCTCAGCGGTGGAGAGGCGGAGACACTGTGTGTCTGGGGCTCACTGAGCAGCCTAAATGATCAGTTTTAGAGACCCAGTCTCAAATGTGTGTAGCACTCTTGAGAATGACACTTGAAGTTGTGTTCATGTTCTACATACATGTGCACACATGTGTGCACAGACATACACGCACATTTTGAAAAGTTTGTTTGGCAGACGTTTTCCTGGGATAATGTGTGACTTTCATTTGGTAAGCATGGGTGACAGTTTGAAAGAGAGGTTGGGACCCTAAGGAACACTGTCTATGGGAGGCATGACAGTCTCCGCTGTGGTCAGCAACAGAACCAGAGCCACTTTGAGCTAGACTGCCAGGGTTGCATCCTGATCAGTCTAATGTATGACTCATTGAACCTTAGTTTCCTTATCTATAAAATGGGTGAATAACGAGGCCAACCTCGTAAGACTTATTGAGACCAGGAAAGCTTCTAGTGTGGGGTCAGGTCAGAATGTCCTTTGAGAGAATATGAAGTCTACTAGATCCCAGCATCCTTTTGAGCAGGAGACAGTTAAAAGGTTCGTTATAGTGCAAGACGGAGGCTCAGGGGCCAGGACACGGCCCTCAGCCCAGAGCGACTGTTGTGAAGGCGTCTGGGGAGCTACCAAGCTGAAGAACAAGAATCTGCTACCCTCTGCCTTTGTGCCCACAGCAATTCTTTTCAGACCAGGGTCAGCACTCGGAGAGCCTCTAGCCAACCTGAGGTTCTTACCCAAGCTTAGAATACCAGGTCCCTACCCTACCCCAGCCTGGTGGAGAATGTCTTTCTTGCTGGTGCACCCCCTGCCGCTAGGCCTGCCATCGGTAGCTCATTGATCATGAAATCAACGACTATCTTATGGAGAACTTGCTGTGAGTCAGGCCCTGAGTTAAGGACTCAAGCAGCTTCCTCCGTCTCTCAGGACCCTGGACATCGCCTCAGCTTCTCTTTCTGTTTGACAGATGAATGGACTCAGAGAGGCTAAGGGACTTGTCAAAGACCACTGAGATAGTGAGGGAGGACCAGGGCTTTGCACCTCACTTGGTCCAGGAAGGATCTTCTGAGTCAGTCCTGTCATCTGGCTAGCAAAGGTTGGCTTCCCAAACTGCCCACCATTCTTTCTCTGAGAGGCCTGAGTTCCACTGTCATCATGCACCTCACTCCCATGGCTTCTTCCAGGTAAGGAGCTGTGTGACATTTCTTGTTCCCACAGCATCCATAGGCAAGTGTCACAGTGGAGATGAGTCAGCTAGGGAGGGCAGCCATGGGGGTGTGAGTTGGGAATGGCTAGTTTACAGACTGGAGGAGAAGAGGAGCAGGCAGCATGGGAGAGGGAGGGAGGGAGGGAAGGACAGCCTGGGAGATCCTGATCTTCCCCTCCTCCTTCAGACCCCCAAAGCTGTGTTCAGCCTCAGGCTTCCCCAAAGGTCTTGGTGAGACAGACTCAGAAAGAAGGGGTCGGGGCAGTGAGAGGAGACAGGAAAGGAATCAGCTCAACTTCCTCTTCTGCTTGGGCCTCAAAGTTACCCAGGTGGCAGCCATAAGTCACCCTGGTTCATCAGTTGTCACCTCAGAGCCACTCTTTACAGTGTCAGAAGCACCTTTACCCTGCTTCTGCCGGTGGCAGCGGTGGCAGCTTTCTGTGTACAGCTCCAGGCTAAAGGCATATGACATACGGCACTGTCATGACTAAAGTTTCTGGCACTCCAAAGAAATCCAGCCAGTCCTTGACTCTATTTTACAGAGAAGGAAACAGAGGCTCAGAGAAAGAGCACTTCTGCCTCATGGTTCCGTAGCCAGGATTTAAGCCTATGCCTGTCCTGTATTCCCAAGCTGAACTACGACTGAACTCAGACAGCCCTGTCCTCCTCTAACATGTCCAGAGAGGTGCCATCGCTGAGACCTTTCTGCATGGACCCTGTTCCAAAGATCATGTCCAGTGCTCAAAGCTTCTATTAGCCCTCTTCACTCCCTGCTAACCCTGCTCTAACTGTACACACCTTCTTTTTAAATTATCATCACTTATTGCTATACTGCTGTGGATATGATGAGGAGAGCCACACACGCTGGGGTCAGAGAACAGCTTTGTAAAGTCAGTTCTTTCCTCCTGCTTTTAAGTAGGATCCGGGGATCCAACTCAAGTCCTTAGGGTTGTACAGCAAGCTCTTTACCCACTAAGCCACCTCCCCTGCCTGCTTCTGACTTTTTGTTTCGCTTTGAGTTCGTGTCTTATATAATACAGCCCAGGTTGGTCTTGAACTCCTTAGATAGTTGAGGGTGTCCTTGAACTGTTGATCCTCCTGACTCTGTTTCTGGAGTGCTGGGATCACAGGCACGAATGTGTCACCATGCCTTGTTCATGAAAGCATATTCTCCCTCAGGGACCACAGTCCAGAAGTGAGTTGCATGCCCCTCCCCCATCATTCACACCCACCTGCACAGAGCGCTGGCAGTTACCACACACTTTCCCATACTCCCTCCCTCTAGGGCACAGAGGTGCTGCCTTTCTTTTGGAGGGAGCCCAGGACAGGACAGATGGAACAGCAGCTGCAGGGTCTCCGTGGGAGTGACCCTCACTGGTGGGCTGCTCCCTACTCCTGTCCTATCCTAAGGCTCTCAGTAGAACATTTTAGCACATTCGGAGTCGAGCTTCTACAGGAACAAGAGGAATCTGAGTTTCCACTTGGCAAACCTTTTAAATCAGTCACCTCACTGGCTTCTCACAAGCTCCAAGGAGCAGTGATGGCTGCGTGTCCATTTCCCTCCCAGATGCAACAAAGGGCTACCAGGACGGGGGGTTTGGAGAGGCAATTACCATTAGAGTCCATGCAGGCTAAACATACGTGTTGCTTCATGTTACTGTGTGCCTGACCAGGTTAGCTTGCCTGCAGCCAATGAAAAGATGAGGTAACTCAGAAACGTGTTTGAACAAAGGACTCGGGCACACATTTTTCCCGTACACTGTCAGGAACCTCTGGGAAGGGCACCCCATGCTGTCTCCATTTATTGGTTGAAGAAACACCAAGGGCTAAGTGGTGGTCTTAAGAATGTTCTTAAACAAATGTGCATGGTTTTGGAGAAGTGTATGCACAGAGGCGGGCACACTAGACAAAGTCGATGGCGAGGTGGATGGATAGTCTCTTGTCCCTCAACAGTATTTTTCCAGTTAGGAAGAGGCTCCTCAGCTGTAGTGAGCGGCCTGCAAACAGAAGCCAGAGAGAGCTGGAGAGGTATACCAGAGGGGTCTGTACTTGGCGGTGCTGGCCCAGATACCCTCTGAGCTCTGTGTTCTCTCAGTCTCCCAGCCTATCAACTGTGACTGTGAGCAATCACCCTTCTGCTTGAGATCATGGATACATATCTGTCCTCCCAACAGGGTGGGAGTCCTCTGAGCACAGGGATGCCCTTCTGTCAACTCCAAGGCCCCAGGACTCAGCACTTTTCCAGCACACAGGGCCCATCTGGATAGCTATACCTTCTTGGCAAAGCATTGTGGGGTTCTCACCTCCGATAGAAACCCCAGCACACAGATACACAGAGCTTATAGGTGCGGTCTACACGGAGCACCACTGAAAGTGTAAGTCCTGCCATTGGAGACCCTGCTTGGCTCCACTTGCGTGCTGCTAATGACAGTGAGATCACTACTTCTAATACAGCCTCTTCGAGGAAGCTTGAGTCACTACCCTCAGGTCTTGCTTCTGGTGGAACACTGGGAGGTGTCTCTAAGTTCCACTGACACAGCCCAGAGCCCTGTATGACCATAGTGCAACAATGAATCTGTTATCCCATCTCTGTCCAGAGGCGAGACTGAACCAGGCCACGATGAAGCTCTCCGGTCAAGGACGGGAGGCTTGGATGTGCACTTCACTCCACACACCTCGAGGCAGGCCTGATCCAGACGTGACTGTCTGAGTGATTCATTCATTACTGGTCATCACTAGCCAGGTGTTCAGCAAAAGCGGGTGGCACTGTGGGAAGGGAGTTTAGTTGCCTTGGTAATCAGGAGGCTAACAGCCACTGAGAGCTGGCTTGCTATGCACCAGGCACTGTTCTGTTTACTTCCTTGCATTTCAAGGGCCATGAAGCCTGCCTGGTAGGTTGGTCCCTCACACATGGTCAGGCTTGGTTAACATGGCTTGCTGCTCTAACTGGAAATCCTAGCAACAGCCACAGGGCACTTCATACTATAAGGTCACACCCCTTTGTAGGTTAGGAGGCAAGACTTGGAGAGGTTAGGTAACTTGCTTACATAGGGCTAAGCTAAAAGTCAGAGCCAGGATTTGAACCCGGGTATTCTTGTTCTGTAGCCTGGAGCAGAAAAGCAAAGCTTAACTCAGGAGCCAGAGGCACACTTAGTTGGGTCAAGGTAAGGGGCAACCACTCTCTGTCTCTGCCCCAGTTCTTAACCTTCAGTCTTGCTTCTCTCCATCCCCACCCTCCTTCCAAGTCTGCTGAGATTATCTCCCATCAGGCCAGAAGGCAAGATCCAGAGGTTGCTCTCAGCAGGAAGCAGGGCCCTGGGCAATCACTGCTATAAAGGGTTTCCCAAGGAGTCCAGAGCCAGGCATGGGATGGGGGTTGTAGGTGCTGTCTTTTTAGTTTGAGAGACTCCTGAAGACCATTCAGGACCCCTCAAAGACTCACCTGGTACTGTCTCTTGGCATGGGCTGTTTGATTCCACCGACAAAATACTCTGAAGCCACAGATTGACCCAACCCTGCCACGTGAAGCACATGATACAGCGACTGACTGAGGTAGAAAGTCTCAGTGGGTGAGAGTTCTTGTCATTTGGAATTTACACCAAACTGGAGAGACAAGGGTGGCCTAGGTGACAGATTTTCCAATATCTTCAGCCCTAGGCTAAGTATGAATGACTCAAAGTTTTGCGAACTGGGACTAGTCCTATATATTCTCTTAGACTGTTGAGAACGCTAAGATTTTATTCTTGAAAGTGTTTTTAGTAAACGGTGACGATTGCCATTAACCCTGTTGTTTTACACGGGGGGGTGAGGGGGGGCGGGCTACGGACCAAAGCTGGTTCCCTTCCTTCCATCTTAGACACCGGCCTAGGCCTTTGAATGGGTGTTTTAGAAATCCATAGGGGTATGTTTGCAGTTCGGGAGGAAAGGGGCGCTGTCTTCAGAACTTCCGACAAAGTCCTGGGTGGCGCAGCGGCAGGATGTCCCTGTCCGGGGATCCCCTAGCCAAGCGTGGGTGCGCCCTCCGCAGGCGGCTCCCGGTAGGCCCTCCGTTGCAGCTCTGGGTCCGTCCCCCCAACCCCTCTGTGCCCGCCCCGGCCACCTCGGGGGCGAGGCAGCCCAGCGCGTGGGAGGGGACGGCGCGCCATTGGCTTGTGCGTGGCACTAGAGGAGGGACCAGTGCGGGCCGCCAGACTCGGGCGAGCCCGGCAGCGCCTTGAGTCCAGCTTGCCCTGCCCTGCCCTGCCCAGCTTGCCCAGCGCGGCGCCGCGATGTGAGACTCCCCGGGCCAGAGCGTCCGCAGGGCACGCCAGCTCCGCGAGCGCAGCACCCCGCGCGCTAGAACGTAAGTCGACTGCTGGCAGCCACTAGCCTCACACTTCTCCGCCGCTGCCACCGCGCCGGCCGCTGCCTGCGCAGCGCAGCCCGGGGACGCCGGGGGGCCTTAGGAACCGCCGGGGGCAGCGAGCACCTTGCGAGCGACAGCCGGGAGCCGGGACAGCTTGGCACCTGCGGGTCGGCGGGCGCCCGGAACCCCCGCTGAGCTCCTCGTGGCACTGTCCTCCGTCCTTTTTGTTTGTCCCCTTGCACTGACTTGGTTTCCCTCTCTCCCCCAGCTCTCTTCTCCGCCACCTCCTTCCCCCGGGGCCGTTTATTTCGCCTTTGGCCTCCTCCCGGCTTTATCTCTTTGATTCGGAGCTAGAGAGAGCGGAGAGTAAAGCAGTTTCTTTTATCGCAGGGTCTCTGTCTTCCGCGCTTGGTTCTCGGTCCCCTCCCCCTTTGTCGCCACCGCCCCCCCTCCCGCCTTTGTTTCCTAGCCCGAGGATTGCGCGGTGTAAACTTGCGAGTTTCCGGGTCCTCGCCCCCACGGGGACGCGGGCGGAGAAGGTGGAGGGGTTCCCGCTGTCTACTGGTCTGGCCAGACCTTTTGTGTGGGTGCCCCGGGCTGAAGGAGTCGCCGACTCCCGCCTCACAAAGTAGGGGAGTGTCCTCGGCACGGAGATGAGGATAGATCAGAGGGGGAAGGGGCAAAGCCGGTGACACTCCAGAGTCCCTGCTGGAGAGGAGCGCGCGGAAAAGTGGTTGGGCCTGACCCCAGTCGGGGGTGGTGGTGTCCGGAGGGTATTGCAGGTGGACCCGGGAAACTCTCTCTTCCAAACCGCGCGGTCAGCTGTGAGGGGTGGCGCCATTGCCTGGCGCAGGATGGATTGGGGTCCCATAGAGTGCGCAGAAAATACTCCGCGTACCATCCTCGGGGCACCTCGAGGCCGGCCGCTCGCTTCAGCTCCCCTCTCGCCGCCTTCTTGCACCCCGGATGGAGCGGGCTTCTCCTCCCGCCTGTGAGGTGGAGGAGCAGGGATAGGCCCAGGACCCACTCCCACTTTGACCCAAAGCACACGACCAAGGCCTCCTTAAAGTCCCCCAGCACGGACTTCCTGTTTCGTTTCTTTTAAACAAACTTTCTGGATGGGGGCCTGGTGGGAGTATAGACGTCCCTGGCTTGCGGGAACACCTACACAGCTGTGTCTCCCGTGTGGAGGCTCCTGGAGAAAGGCCGCCACCTGCCGCCGTGGGGACTGTGGTGGGTTCCTGGAAGAATCCGGAGGAACACCACCTGCCCCTTAGTGGCAGCCTCTGGCTCAGTCCAAGGCAAAAAAAAAAAAAAAAAAAAAATCCTGTAGGATCGTTGGCAAGTCAGAATATTTTTCAGGTTTCTGTTGTCGCCTTCGTACAAACAGCGCCCTCACCTAGAGTCCCCTCTGTCCTAAGTGCTCTCTGCCTTAGCTTTTCTTCTGCAAGACTCGAGTCTGGCTGCCTCCACTTGATGTCCCTGACTTTGACCTTTCTGGGTCCAGGACCTTTACGGTGCCTCTCATCCCAACTCACAGCCTGGACTTGTGACAGCCCCATCTGCTGGAGAGAGAGGACAGAGGCTCCTGGCTAGAGGCAGGGTCTTCACGAATTATTCTTGGCTTTTCTCTGTGCTCACTTACTGCCCCAAGTGTCTGTGAGTACTCCATAAAAGAGTGATGTCGCAGTTGGCCAGCACGGGTCCCACAGGTCCCTGCACACCTGTGGAAGCTGTCAAGACTCTAGGTAGTACTGTGGCTTAAGCAAGAAGAGGCAAATTAATAATAAATAAGTCGTTTGGGTCATGTGCCGTGCCTTGGAGTTGTCTCAGTATCCTGAAGGCTGAGGTGGAAGAGTCTGAGTTTCAGACCAGTCTGGTCTATGTAGGAAGACCCTGTCTCATAAAGAAAGCCGGAGTCAGGAGAACATGTAGAGTGTTGGGGTGTTGAGGCCATTTTAAGGAGTGATCAGTGCTGCTTTTTGAGTCCTGCAGAAGAGCCCATGCAAAGAGTCTGAGGCAGCACCATGTTGTTCCGGTGGAGTGGGGTGGGGAAGAGATAGGAGGCACTGGTGAGGAAGGATGGGGACCCCACATCTCATAGATGATATTAAGAGATATTAAGCCAGCATCCCCCAGGCACCCAGCAAGGAGGGGCAGCCACAGAGTGTCCATTTTGTTCTGAATTCAGGTGGGAAGGCCTCATCCGCAGTGGCTTTCTGTGTCCCTCCCACAGCCACAGTAGCTAGGGACAGGAAGACTGCTGCTCAGGCCAAGTGCCCTGGAAACCCCCGTCTCCCAAGACCCTCATGCTTCTCTGTGCCTGCTTGGGGTCAGTGTGCTGGTTGTGACCCAGAGTCACCTTTATTCTGCCTCACCCCACTTCCTCCTGATACCACCCTCTTTGCAACACCCTGTTTGTGTGGGCATGGGTTCCTGGAAGGGGTTCTGCTCTGAAACTGCTTTAGTAAAGGGGGAAACTGAGGCCAGGTGTTTGAGTCTACCCGTCTAAGCAGCAGCACTGTTGATCACTGGCTACAAAACACAAACCATTCTTCATGTTCGCAGGCAACTTCTATTCAAGTTGCCATGCAAGTTCCTGGGGATGGGGACAGAGGGTGTGAACGTGGAGCTTTTGAGGTGACTTGTCCTGTTAACCACTCAGCCAGGGCCTGAGTATGAGGAGGGAAGTCTCAGCTTTGGCCTGTAATCCCTGCCCAGGGGGAAGCAGGGCTTCAGACCATCTAGTCTGGAGACACTGGGTTAACATGAAGCCCGTCTTCAAGGAAGCCCCCAGTTGCCCCTTCTGTTTTGTTGAGCAGCAAGGGAGAGGCCTGGGGAGGAATGACAACAGGGGGGAGGGGAGCTGCAGTCCTGGCCCTGTGCGAACTAGAAGCTGATGGATGACCGGACCAGCTGCCCCTGAGGGCACTGACTCTCACCAGGCCCCAGGGAGACTGGCCCACTCGGGGTTGAAAAGGACAGGAATTCTCCATGCTGCGTCTTGCCTTTTGCAAGTGACAGAAGGACAGGAAAGGCCTTGTCAGTGACTTCTGAGAGGCTGGCCTTGGCTTACTCAGGGCAGCAGCCTCAGACCTCTGGGTGAAGTCAAGCCCCACTCCCTGCGGGGGTGTGGCTCCCAGACCTGAGCCCCACCCACCCTCTCCCACACAGCTACGATTGTTTATTTTTTTTTGTTCCCTAAGCTCTGAAGATATATGTGTTGAGGGTCAGGGCTTTCCTCCATCCCTCTGGAAGTCAGCCACCTTCCAAAGACAGAGGAAGAGAGATGAGAAGAGAAAACCTCCACAAAGAAGTGGGAGCGGCCAGAGGGGCTGCAGAGGCTGGGCAGGGCCTTGTTGAAATGCAAATCAATGTGCTTATATAGCCCGGGTCAGGGTTGCCTACTCAGACCGGGGGAGGGGCCTTGAGACTACACTCACCACCCACACAGAAAACTGTCCTGGCAGCAAGCCGGGCTCGCCATGCCTGTGACCTCAGCTGTCCTTCTTGAAGCACAGTGACTTGGGGCACCCCGACCTCCCAGTGGCAGGGTAAACCCTATGACTCCAGATCCCAGAGTCAGGATCTTGAAGGTTCGAGGAACCTGGCATGGACCCCATAGCTTTGTCACTATGGGGGTCTGTGGTCCCGGCTTCCATGCTAAGGGCTTTCACAGCATGGCCTTTGTTATCTGCACCTTTCACGGCATCTTAGTGACAGTCGAGCTGGTGAGAGGTAGGTGGCAGAGAGGTGACAGCCAGGCTATAGAATAATTCCATTCTCTGAGGACGAGGCTCTGCTTGTCTGCCTGCAGGCCCTGTGCATGTCTCATCTCCTCCATTTCCCTTTGCTTGGGTCTGGACGGTCTCCAAAGGGACCCGTACACAGGGGACATTATATGTGTTAGTCCTACTGGCTGCGTCCCATGACCCTTGGCTTTGTGGATCAGGCGTGGCACCCATTTGCAGGGAATGTGGCCCTTCATTGGGCAGCAGGTCTGCCTGAGTCCAGGTTTGGGAATGCAGGCCTATGCAGGCCTAGGGTGGGAATGTGGTATCTTCGCCCTCTGTTCTCCGTGACAACTTCAAGATGTGGGCCATGTTGTCACAGCGCCCAAGCATTTGGTTCCTAGAGAGTTGCTAGACCTCCATCTTGTCCCAGACTAGTGGGGTTCCCTAGAAGAGGCCTCAGAGGATACAGGCTCTGAGGCCCAGAGCCCCCCAAAACTCTGAACTCTATCGCTGTCCTCACTTGAATGCAGTCCTGTTCAGACCTGTTTCCGGCTATTCTACACAGAGAGATAACAGAACAATGGGCTCCCGTGGGTGGCACTGGTTCCCAGAGCCCTGCCCACAGCTTAGGCCCTGAACCCAAGAGAGGCCCGACAGGGGGTCAGGGTGAGGCTTCAGACCCTGGGGACACACCAAGATTTTCAGGGGAGGGCACTCTGGAAGATGGTTTGAAGTTCAGTTATGCTTGAGGGGAGGGGCATTCCAAGCTCTTAACCAGCTCATGCACAGAGAAGCACACACATTCATTTCCCCAGCCTCCCCCTCCCACTCCCCCCAAGCTCCCAGCCTCTCCTGAGATCCAGTGCAAGCTCAGCTCACAGTGAACTTGAATTCCAGCCCTGCCACACCCTCCAAGCTAGGGACTCTTGAATCAGTAAGTCTCTTGAACTTTAGTGCTCCTGTCTGAAAAAAGGGAATGGGAATATGGCTACCATCACAGGCAATAGTGTGGACTTCAGGGGGTTCCCAGGCTGGACGTGCTGCCGGCGGACTGCTGTCCTCTGCTCAGGCAGGACACGTGGGCAGCTAGCTCCTTCCTCACCAGCAGAAGGGCATTTGCAGCCGCTGCACCTGTGCCCACACTGGGGAGGAAGTGGCTCCCTGGTTGAGGGGTTGTGGCTGTGCTCAGGGGAAGTCGCTGGAACGGCTGTGGGTGTTCTGGGTCCCTCCTTTCCCTCCTCCTCCCAGGCCAGCAGGTTTCCTGAGCCAGCCCTCCTGGGCACAGCCTCCCTGTCGGGACAGCTGTGCAGTCCATTGGTTTCTATGGCAACAAAGCTTCCTGGGAGGGATGGGGAAGTCCTCCAGGATCAGCATGGGAGGTGTGGGCCCCTGCCTCATCGGGTCTGCTGCCCAGGTCTGAGTCTGGCTAGGAGTTCATTATTAACACTTTTTTCCCCCTGTTCTTTGTGGAGCACAGAGCAGGAGCCCCATTCTTCAGTTGTACTCCGTGGTGTATCACAAACTTGCTGAGTAGACCCAGTCTAGTTTCTTAAATGAGGAGTTGGAAACAATATTCCTGAGGTCACAGAGAAGTGGAGAGTTGAACTTGGCCTCCAAGTTTTCCTGATCATTAAGAGTCTGTTCCTCTGCTGGTTGTAGTGGCACAGGCCTTTAATCCCAGACTGGGAAGGCAGAGGCAGAGGCAGAGGCTGGCAGATCTCCGAGTTCAAGGCCAGCCTGGTCTATGGGATAGTCAGGGCTACTCAAGGAAAATCTGTCTCCAAAAAAATGGGCGTGAGGGTTGCAGGGGGGTGGGGGTGGCTGTGGGGTGGCACGTTTCTCATCCTCTGGCCGTGTATACCCTCCTTTTCCTGTGTTTAGACACCTACTCCCCTGGAGCTGGCAGCACCCTAGGAAGGAATTATCATCTAAGCCATGATACTGGAGCTTCAGATGACACTACAGGATTAAAGGCCCTGCCTCTTAGACAGTGACCAGGTTGGAAGTCAGCCCTGTGTACATCCCTCTCTGACCTGAGCCAATAGCTCGGATGTAGTTTAGGGCAGATCCCGCCCCGTGGGCCTTAAGTTCCTGCCTGTTCAGGGTGTGGCAGGAGCAACAGCCTGCCTCTTCTCTCTTCTGGCTGTCCCTGTGGACCACAGTTAGGGAGGCCTGGGCTGTGAGGGCAGATGCTCTGAGGAGCGCAGCCCCCCTGCTCGTCTGTTGGGTCAGCCTTTGCAATGCAGGATGGAAAGTGAGGTTTGTTAGACACAAGGGATGAACACTGGAGCCCTGAGGAGGAGGGCAGGGCGGAGCTGGCCTGTGGAGACAGGGAGGACTTCCCCGCACGGACAGTGCTCAGAGTGACTGTCACTCTTAGAAGGGTGAGGGTTGCTGGGGACGTTCACAAGGACTCTGACAGGGAAAGGAGGCAGGACACTCCTGTGGGCACCGATTTCATCTCCACCATTGTGAACGTGAGGATGGATGTTGAGCCACTCCTCCTCCTTCCACAGTCACCGTGGAGATGTGGAGGCTCTCAGAGCAGCCCGCAGGAAACCAAGCAGGCCTGAGTGGAAGGGATCTTTTCCACTCTCCTCATCTGGGTGAGGAAAGAAAGGTCAGTAGGAGGGAGAACAGACCCTGCCCAGGTCAGGGCTCATGGCTGGAGGGTACCTGCCTACATTCACTGGCCCTTCTGCACCCCTGCTCCCCCTTTTCACAGAGGGAAACTGAGGCTAGGGATGTCCTAGTGGCTTTCCTAAAGCCTGCAGCCCCTAAGTGGGTGGAGACAAGATTCAAAGCCAGCACATTGTCAGCCTTCACAGGAATGGAGTGGGGGAGGTGCCCTTCCACTTATGTTAAAATGATAGAAGGCCTGATGGCACACTCATGGCAAATAGTGTGTGTGTGTGTGTGTGTGTGTGTGTGTGTGTGTGTGTGCGCGCACTCGAGTGCTGGTGGGTGAGTCACGAGGCAGAGGAAAACTGCCCCTAGCTGGGTTGCTTCCAACTCAACAAGGAGGGAACTAGCCTTGCACTGGGTACTGAAGTCTGGGGTCTTGGTCCCATGTGGTGGGGAAAGAGAATGAGATCATTCTTTTGGTTCTCTCTGTTAAAAGCCACCACCCAGTGTAGGGGAAGTGCCCGGGAGGGCGGTGGCATCCTGTCTAATAACTGCCATCTTCACTGGACATTGTCTAAGACAGGACACTGACCACAGAGTTGAGAGAGACAACATGCTTCTCAGTGTGCTGGGAGTTAGCCCATTCCTTCCCCATATGAGTGGGGAGACTGAGGCCCAGAGGCTAAGCAGGTGGCTTAGAGGCCCACATAAGCCACTGGAGATCCCAGATGTAAGTCCAGGCAGCAGAGTGAAGTCCTCCGGCTGAGGCCCCAGCAGTCACTTTCTGAAACTGTCCAGGGTCTTGATTCTTCTTAGCCCAGCTTGGGGTGGGGTTGGGTGTGGGTCTGGGGGTGGGGTTGGGTGTGGATGTGGGGTGCTGTCTCCATATCCCTGATGAGAACACTAAACGAAGTAATTTGCTCTGACCACTGATGACACCCGTAGCTCTGGTATCTGACTGTCCATACCCGACTCACAGAGGAACTCAGTGGATGGGCCGTCTTCTGTGCAGGTGCCTCTCTTCACACTCTGACCCGCATCCCATGTTTACCTTAAGGTCTTAGAAAGTTGGAGCTAAAGCCCATTTCAGAGATAAGGAAACTGAGGCTCGGATTAGTGAGGTGACTCACCCAAGGGGCACAGCAGGATTGACTCAAGCAGCTTGTCACATCTGGTTTCATGAGAAAGTTTAAGAATTCAGGGGCCCCAAAGAGTAGGGCTAAAGTAGAAATGGCCCACAGTAAGCACTGACAAGAGTGTGGGAGGAGCGTGTGTATCATGGAAAGCATGTATGGTGCCCTGGGTGTTTGTTTTGTCCACATACTTCAGCAGGCTCACTCTGGGCTATTTACCTCAGAAGCCTGCAAGTGTGGCCCCACCCAAACCACACAAAGCACAGGTAGAAACAACCGAATGAATGTCCCTGTCTGCACAGGATGCACAGCTGGAGCACTGGGCCTAGACAGCTGGAACACTGGGCCTAGACAGCTGGAGCACTGGGCCTAGACAGCTGGAGCACTGGGCCCAAACAGCTGAGCACTGGGCCCAGACAGCTGGAGCACTGGGCCCAGACAGCTGGAGCACTGGACCCAGACAGCTGGAGCACTGGGCCCAGACAGCTGGAGCACTGGGCCCAGACAGGGGAGCACTGGGCCCAGACAGCTGGAGCACTGGGCCCAGACAGCTGGAGCACTGGGCCCAGACAGCTGGAGCACTGGGCCCAGACACTGCTGGAACACTGGGCCCAGACAGCTGAGCACTGGGCCCAGAAACAGGAGGCACTGGGCCCAGACAGCTGGAGCACTGGGCCTAGACAGGGAGCACTGGGCCTAGACAGCTGGAGCACTGGGCCCAGACAGGGAGCACTGGGCCCAGACAGCTGAGCACTGGGCCAGACAGCTGGAGCACTGGTCCCAGACAGCTGGAGCACTGGGCCCAGACAGGGAGCACTGGGCCTAGACAGGGGAGCACTGGGCCTAGACAGCTGGAGCACTGGGCCTAGACAGCTGGAGCACTGGGCCTAGACAGCTGGAGCACTGGGCCTAGACAGCTGGAGCACTGGGCCTAGACAGCTGGAGCACTGGGCCTAGACAGCTGGAGCACTGGGCCTAGACAGCTGGAGCACTGGGCCTAGACAGCTGGAGCACTGGGCCTAGACAGCTGGAGCACTGGGCCTAGACAGCTGGAGCACTGGGCCTAGACAGGGAGCACTGGACCTAGACAGCTGGAGCACTGGTCCTAGATAGCCACTAGACAGGGAGCACTGGAGCACTGGACCTAGACAGCTGGAGCACTGGGCCTAGACAGCTGGAGCACTGGGCCTAGACAGCTGGAGCACTGGGCCCAGACAGCTGGAGCACTGGGCACTGGGCCTGAGCTGGACACTGGAGCCCACACTGGGCCCAGACAGCAGCACTGGAGCACTGGGCCTAGGCACTGGGCTGGACAGGGAGCATTGGGCCCAAACAGGAGCACTAGCCTGCACAGGGAGCACTAGGCAGACAGGGAGCACTGGGCCTGACAGCTGGAGCACTGGGCCCAGACAGCTGGAGCACTGGGCCCAGACAGCTGGAGCACTGGGCTCCAGACAGCTGGAGCACTGGCCTGACAGGAGCACTGGGCCTGAAAGCTGGAGCACTGGGCTTAGACAGAGCAGCTGGGAGCACTGGGCCTAGGGCAGCTGGAGCACTGGGCCCAGGCAGCTGGAGCACTGGGGAGCCTGAGAAGCTGGGAAAAGGCATCCTGGGAAAGGCATCCTGAGGGGAGACTCTGGGCAGGCAAACGTTCATATGCGTTATGATTCTGTTTATGCTACACTTGAGAAAATCTAGACGGAAGTAGAGTGGCAGAGCTCAGGCCTTAACTGCTGGAAGCTGGAAGCTGGGATAGCACACTGCAGTCCGGACGTGTGAACACAGTGCCCTGACCTGGTGGTGGTAGTGACATGAATTAACTGCGTGGATTAAAATGGGGGCTTGGAGGGGACATGGGAAGGATGTGGGCAGGTGACCGATATCTCTGTCCTTCAAGGAGGGTTGGCCAGGCTGAGCTCTGCACCCTTGTGTGGTGTCCAGTCTGTCTGGGGTCAGAAGAAAATGGTGGCCTGGGTTGGGGATTTGGGCCCATCTTGGAACAGTGTGACTGAAAGGACATCCCTCCTTCCCCTTGGGGGTGCTGAGTACCTCTCTATGGGGCATCGGTGGCCTTTGTCATCCCATCCTGATTCTAGCACCCCCTCCCCCCCCATTAGGTCCAGGAAGGAAAACATAGCCACTCATTTCACACCTGAAGAGCAGGGCTGTGTGTCAGGACCTGGGGCCCAGGTCTTAAGACGCTCACCCTTCAGCCCCAATTTTGTTGTTACTTTGAACAAAACCCCAGGACCTCCTCTAATGTACCCCCTACCACATGGGGCATCCACACCGGCTGAGCCCTTCTGCTGTTGTATTTGTTGGGATGGTCTCTGGAGGTTTGAAAAGAACCTGGACAATCTGGGGACACTGCCTGGGGCTGGGAAACATTTGCTCGGGGACATAGCAGCAGGTGAAAGGAGGGAACTTCTAAGCTCTGCCTTGGAACAAGTTTGCTGGGGAAGGGGTCCTGGGGGTGGAAATGAGATGCTGGGGTACAGAGGACTCTTGGTACTGGCCGGGTGAACAGGTGGGTGGGGCATGTAGGGACTGGGATGCTGTTCTAATCATCAGTGGGACTCTACATTCTGGCTGAGCTCTCCTCACCTGTGGGCTGGTCCCATCCTCCAGGGCCTTGTGATGCAGAGACTGGAGCTGCCTGGGGTCAACCAGAGCCTTACTTTGTTCCCCTCTACGCCCTGTCTTCTCTCCTAGGTTGTGAGGACTGAACACAGGAGAGGACTGCTCACCTCAGATTCCAGAGCCCATCTCAGCATCTGCTCACTGCCCATCTCAGTACGTGCCCAGGACTGGCCTGTGGAATTGCTAGGGGTGGCATGTTTCGGGGCTGTGGAACATGGTGGGCGGAGGTAGGCTGGCATAGAGGCTGTGGATGCTGATGGCAGGGAGTGGTTTAGGCCTGGGCAGTGTGGTCACTACTTAAAGCCTCATTTTTTGGGCTTAATGTCTCTTTCCCTCATGACTAACCCTCTCCTCCTCTAGGTCCTAAGCAGTGATCGCTGTTTAGGAGACAGAAGGACCAGCAGGCAGTAGGGATTGTCTGGGCAGGTAGCCTAGGATTTAGGAGGCTCGCTCTGGAATTGGGCAGGGTCCTTACCTCTCTGAAGTCTCCTTTGTCTCTATGACTCAGAAATCTTGTTAGTGAGATCCACCTTGGTCCAAATACCTTTTCTAAAGCCCATATGTACTCCAAGGCTGACTGTAAGGCCTTGTCTGACCCAGTCACCTGGCCTGTGTCATGTCCACAGAGGCCAGGCTGGAAGCATCCTCCTCAACCCATTTTACAGGAGAGGAAACTGAGGCAGCCGCAACACCATCTCCTTAGGCCCTGAGTAGGGCCTGGCCACATTCTTCTCACCCTACATTGGGACCTGGGGTCTGGAAGTCCAGCAAGAACAATGGCTGAGGCCAGTGTCTCCCCATGTCCCTCAGCAGAAGAAAAAATGGCGGCCAAACAGCCTCCTCCGCTCATGAAGAAGCACAGCCAGACAGATCTTGTGAGCCGCCTGAAGACCAGAAAGATCCTGGGCGTGGGCGGGGAGGATGATGATGGGGAAGTGCACCGGTCAAAGGTGAGCCATGCTTGGAGGAGGAGCCAAGAGCCTACGACTTGCCTGTGCTTCTAGGACCCTCTGCAGTGTCGGTCGGCAGAATGCTATGTCTAGGGGCAAGAACACAGTGCTTCTTAGGGTACAGGCATAGACTGATGTATAGCCCTGCAGGTTATCCATGTGGTTATTGACCCACTGTACAAATGAGGAAGCCAAGACTCACTCCGAAGGGCTAAGTAACTTCCTTAAGGTTCTATTTCTTGGTCTACAGAACCAAGCTTCCATCCCATAGTGGGCAGACCCTGAGCTCTCTTTCCCAACTGCCTCTTTTCAGTCTCTTGTCTGGGTGCCAAGGGAGGCAGGAGTGGTTGAGCATGCACTGGGTAGGGGGGACGTCTGTGTCAATGAGGGATGCTCCAGGGGCCCCGGGGGCACAGGTGGGATGGGTGGGAGGCTGAAGGTTGTGTTCCCTGATGACTCTGACTTGTGTGTCCACAGATCAGCCAGGTTTTGGGCAACGAGATAAAGTTTGCCGTGCGGGAGCCTCTGGGGCTCAGGTGAGTAGCAGGTCTTGCTTTGATAGCTTTGTGTGTCCCAGGTATGTGTAAGGCCCTACATTACTGGGCCTGGCTCTCCATTCCATCCACATGCTTCAAATAGCCCTGGCTGTCTGGGTTGCCCAGGGCGCCTCCTGGGTCTGGGCTGACAGTGGGGGTCAGCGTGAGTGTGTCTGTAACTGTCCTCTCTGAACCTCCCCAGGGTCTGGCAGTTTCTCTCTGCTATGCTGTTCTCCAGTGTGGCCATCATGGTGAGTCCTGTGTGTCCCAGCCCAGGCTGCAAGTAGGTCCTGTGCTTGCACCTCAGACTTAGACCCGAGGAAGGGAAGGAGGGAGATGGTTGGGTGTGGCCCTTTGCCTTCCCCCAGCTGCTTCTCCATGTCACCACTAACTGCTGCTGTCTCTATGAGGCCCATCCTTTGGGGTCTCTGCCAGCTTCCGGGCTGACATCCTGCCCATTACAGGATGCCTTGTGTTGTTCCACAAGGCAACCAGTACACATGCTCTGGGCTCTGGGAACCCCAGCCTCAGATGCAGTCCTGTGTCCCTAGTGTTTGTCTCGGCTCATAGCTGACCCTGTGCTCCTCTGCTGCCCACAGGCCCTTGCCCTCCCTGACCAGCTCTACGATGCAGTTTTTGATGGGGCTGAGGTCACGAGCAAGACCCCCATCCGCCTCTACGGTGGCGCCCTCCTTAGTGAGTATTTCCGGGCCAACAGTGGGAGAGTGAGGAGGCTCAG
Organism: Rattus rattus; assembly: GCF_011064425.1. Taxonomy (NCBI): domain Eukaryota; kingdom Metazoa; phylum Chordata; class Mammalia; order Rodentia; family Muridae; genus Rattus; species Rattus rattus. The sequence continues at coordinate 67,367,075 of NC_046158.1, forward strand.
CTGGCTTCAGGGCAACACCTGGACTCCTGGGGATCCTGGTAGAGCGTCCTTTCTTTCTCCAGCTGACTGGTGGACCTTCATCTGTGACTGTGCTGCCACCCTGTGGCCATTGGTAGAATGCATGTAGTTGGTTCACTGCCCTGGCAATGAATACAGAGTTGACTGAAGCTCGGGTCCTGCCTACCAGGGAGGGTCTCATGGTCTAGAGGAGGGGCCAGACACTCAACACAGTGTCCTCCAGACTTCCTCTTCCCCTCCATCTTTACCTCCAAGGCATTGGTCCTTTAGGTTTCTTCTCTAATCTGAGGGCACAACAGGTGACAGGAAGCCAAATTACAGTTCAACATAAGTGACATCATTTCGCTCCCTTAATACCATATGTCTCACCACTGTGTACAGAGCAAAGTGTGGCATTTATGCCTGTCAGTCAAGGTGTGTGAGGGGTCTGGGCACTTCCGGGGAGCCAGCCTCTCATCCCATACCCGCTTCCTTTGGTAGCCACACTGGAAGACGCCCACACTTGAGTTTCAGAAGGCCACAGGGCCTTTCACACGCAGCTTCTCCAGTTACAGGACAGTCTGTCCTAAACTTGCTGTGGAGATAGACTGTCAGGGTGGCTGTCGTCAAATGAGCCCACTTTCGCCACTTCTCTGGTGTCCAGAGATCAGACACTGAGGGATTAGCCACGATGGCTGTTCTTCTCTAAAATCAATGCCTGCCCTGCTCCGTCTCCCAGGGGAATTACGGAGAGTAAGTCCTTCCTTGCCACGAGTTTTCTGTCCCCATTGTGTGGGTAAAGATACCAAGCTCTGGGGACATGAGCACCCTGCCTGTGTTGGATAGGGCTTTAGGAGCGTTGTGAGCAGCCTTGAGGGGAAGCTGGATCTGTGGAGCTGAGAACTGGAAGAGGGACCGTATGATCTGAAAAGGGTGTTGTAGAAAAAGTGGGTTCAGACTCCTGGGCCTGGGGTCAGAGTACACCTGTGCTTGATCCCAACAGGCATCTCCCTGATCATGTGGAACGCACTCTACACAGCTGAGAAGGTCATCATCCGCTGGACTCTGCTCACTGAGGCCTGCTACTTCGGGGTGCAATCCTTGGGTGAGTGGCGTAGGGTGGGAAGGCTAGCAGGGTGCAGCAGTAAGAGGGCAGAACACTGGTTCCTCCTGCAACATAGACCAGTGTCCTGAATCCACAGCCAGGCTGCTCCCTCCCGTAGCAGCCTTGTATCTTCCAAGCCCATTATCCTCTTACACTCAAAGTGGTGCACTTTGAGGCACCTGCCACTTGGGGGCAGCAGACTAGAGATTCTGTTGGCCAGCCTAGGCTGATATGCTTCTGGAGGTCAGCCAGCCCTTCCACCCCCACAGGGATGGTGGAGGGTATTCATCATAGCATCATGATGAGAGAGACTTAAGCATGTGTCTGCTCCTGACCTTTGGCTCCCCCGACTTCCTTCACAGTGGTCACTGCCACACTTGCTGAGACGGGCCTCATGTCCCTGGGGACCCTGCTGCTCCTGGCCAGCCGCCTCCTCTTTGTTATTGTCAGCATCTACTACTATTACCAAGTCGGCCGGAAACCCAAGAAAGTGTAGCGGGCTGGGACCTGCCTGGGCCTGGACCTGGGCCAGAGCAGCTGGGGACTTCACTGACCATGGGTCCCAGGCAGGCCCGCAGGCAGGCAGGGTGCACGCACTTCCTTCCCTCCCAGGCACTCCCTGGAGTCAGCTTGGATCTCCTGGGATTCTAGGAGTGACCAGTCAGGCTGCGGCCTCTGCATCCCACCCCTCACCCCGTACAGGGACAACTCCTGGCCCTGTCTTTCTCGGCCTCTAGACTCTAACGGGCACAGTCTAGAGTGAGTTTTGGGGTCTGGGCTGAGTGAGTCAAGGTTAGTTCCTCTGCCGGGAAACCCTTTCTAGGAGGTTGTATCAGCCCCAGAAGCAGCTCTCAGCCTCTCCCCATCCAGAAACCGGATGTGTGAGTCTCTCTCTCTCTCTCTCTCTCTCTCTCTCTCTCTCTCTCTCACACACACACACACACACACACACACACACACAGAAATTCTAGAGTCCCAACTGAGGTCATCTAGCCAAGGGGATTGACTGCCTCCCTTGAGCCAAGTTCCCCACCCCCGTCCTGTACATCTGACCCTCTCTTTGGCCTGCTGTAGGTTGTTCTGATTCTCTGGCTGGCTGGCTGCTTGCCTGCCTGCACCCCAGAGCCCCAGTCCCTTCCCAACATGCCAGGGTTAGCTAATATACCACAGGCCTGACAGTTCCTGGCCCCTGGCTGTCCATAGGCTCCTAGTGCATGAGGAATTCTGAGGAGAAGCAAAGTGAGGACATTTCTTTGGCATGGCCTCCAAGGCCTGCATGGCTACACCTGGCTCGGTGCCTCCTCCAGAGGCTGCCCTAAGGCTTACGGGGTAAAGCCTACAGCCCCTCAAATCCTACAACGGAAAGAGACAGGAGTGAATCTGCCATCCTCCACATCCCAAGAGTGGGCCTCTAGAGCTGAAGATACATCCCCGGTGCCACCAGCCTGTGTGGCCCCTCCCCTTAGTCCTAGCTCCCAGCGCCTTCCCACTCTTCAGCAGCAAGCACACTAAGAGATTCGGCTGAGGCCTCTCCCTTCTGCAAGGGGGTGTCCTCTATGCCTGAGGACCCTTTCCCTAGGGCACCTGGGCTCACAGCCTCCCAGGGCTCAGTTGTTCCTGCTGCCAAGTGCCCCATGACAATGGCCTGTGCCTAGTGGAGGGGACTCAGGGAAGTTTCAGTGGAAGACATGCTCAGCAGTGGCCTAGGCTGCTTCTGTAACCAAGGTCTGGCAGAGTGGCGAGCCCCTGCGCGTTCAGGAAGGGCCCATTGCATATATCTGCCTCCTGTCACGGGCTTTGCGCCAGGTCCCTCAGTTCCCAACTCTTGACTCAGAGCACAGGTCCAGCCACTGCCAGCTCTTAGTACAGTGGCAGCGGCTGTAGAGCGGGTGACATTGGTTGACTGTTCTCAGAGGATTTATCCTCTTGAATCCTCTACGAATGCAGATATAGTCCCAAGGGAGAGAGTCGTAGGAATTGAAGATGCCAGCCATACACAGCCTGCAGGGACATCTGCCAGGCTTCCCCTCAGCACGAGGAGGTGGCAGGGCCTGCCTGGGATGGTGACCAGATCTCCGTGGTTAAACTGCAGTGATACTTTTTAGGTGGGGTGGGCTCAAGGCCAGACTGAGGCTGGCATACAGACACCTGTGGCCTCCGGGACACACTAAGCATGGAAGGAGGCAGCGATGGAGACAGGAGCCCCACCCTGGCTCTGAGCTCAGGGTGCCCTGACTGCCCCCCCCTCACAGCTCCTCTTGTGCTTCTGCCTGGCCCCCAAGACCGCCTCTGTCATGGTCACTATTTATTCCTTGTTCCCTTTTCTTTTTGTAAGAAACAGTCACGGAAAAAAAAAAAAAAACAAAACAAAACAATGGAAACGATCTGTGTGGTGTCCTGTTTTATATTACAAAATTTCTCTTGATATAGAATATAAAAAGGGGCGACTTGGGAGATACAATGATAAATTAGCTCTGTTTCCTACTGCAAGGGACATTTACAAATTCCAAAATAGACTTTAGCATATGAGTGTGAGTGTGTGTGTGTGTGTGTGTGTGTGTGTGTGTGTGTGTGTGTGTGAACTCAGGCAGGCCAGGAGCTTGGGACAGGGTGTTGAGGAGAGCATGAGTCACAGATCCAGCCTTCGCTCCTTGCCTGTCAGCTGTCTGGGTGGCTCTGGGACAGGCAGGGGCTGAGGGTCTCTGCATCTAGGTGAGGTTGGTTCTGGGGTGAGAGGTAAAGGAAGGGCTCCCCTTGGGAAGGTTCCCCTCTCCTTCTCTGGGAGTACACAGAGCAGCTCACCAAGTGCCATCAGGATGTCCTCAGACAGCCTTGTAGATGTCTACAACCTCAGAGGGTGAAGACTGCAGTGGTCTCTGTCTGATCCTATGAGGATGCTGATAAACTGGATCTACAGTTGGGTTGAATCTGGGCTACTTTGGAGCGCTACAGCATAAGTATGGAAAGTTCTGGTGAGAGTCTCTGATCTACCCTTGCTGTGTCTAGGTTTGATATTTGCCTTCTCAGCCCTCTCTGTCCCCAACCCTGCCCATTTCTGGAAGCCTGGGCTAGTTCTGGGTAGCAGCCACTGTGGTTGGGCTCCTCCTCAGGCTGGCCATGAGCTTCCAATCAATAGCTGAGTCATTTGCCTCTCTAGACAGTTAGAGTCCAGTATATGCTGGGTTCTGAGTCAGCCTAGGTCTTCTTAGTCTGGAGTAGAAGCCAGCAGAGGGGTCCCCTAACCTGGTGACTCAGCTTCTACAGAGCTCACTGTTTAATTTATGGGGATGTCAAGTAAGTTGTCTGCATGGCACTCAGAGACCCCTGGGAAGGCCAGGATGGGTGAGGACCACATGAGGAAGAGAGGAAATGGGAGGAGTGTCTCCTTGAAGCCAGACAGCAGCACAGAGCAGGTTATAGCAAGGACTCCCAGGTGGCAGGAAGGCAAAGGGAGGCTGGAGCCAGGCTCTTCCATCCGAGAGAGGAGAGCAGGCACCTAGTTGTTCCTTCCACCACTGCCCCCATTGCTGTGCCCTTGGCAGACATAATTAATCAAACTTGAGATCCTGACCAACAACACTAATGGATTCAACATGGTCCTGGTAGGGTCAGGCATTTTGCAACCAGATAACCTAGTCTGCAGTTTGTGTGTGTGTGTGTGTGTGTGTGTGTGTGTGTGTGTGTGTGTGTGTGTGTGTGTGTTGTGTGTCTGTTTTGGCTGAGCCTGTTAGTCTGGGTAATCTGAGCCTAGAGAGAATAACAAAGTACATGTACAGCAAAAGGACAGAAAGTATCATGGTAGGAGATGCTGTGGGGTTAAGTCTGCAGATAAGAAGCATGACCTTAATCTCTAGGAAGGAGAGAAAGTGAAGGGGTACATGAATGGAAAATGAAAACCCCTTCTGTCTGCTGAGGTGGTGGTGATGTCAGAACATCTGAAGGCAGGAGGCTGCATTGGGAGGTAGTGAACTCCATCCATACGTGGAGGTATGTAAGGGGAGAATTCTTGGCAGGGACCTTGAAGAACATATTTAAGCCTCAGCTCTGGGTAGAAAGAGAGAAATGAACAATATTGGGGTGTCTTCCACCTGGGAGAACAGGGATGGGGTATGGCCCATGGGGACAGGTGATGTATCACAGTTGGATCTCTGACAGAGGTACAAGCAGGGCAGAGTGGACACAGTGTGGACTTTCTCAGCTGTAGAACTTGGTCCGGGCAGTTCCTGGTCAGTTTACATTGGGGTGGAGTCCTGGTTGGAGTGACAGAAGCCTGGAGATGACCTTCATGCACATGCTATGTGACTGTGGATGGGCCATGGAGAGGCTTTGATCTAAAATATGTGGAAATGAAAAAGCCACCTTCTGATCCAGTGTCCACACACGGCCACTCTCAGCCAGCCAGACGTAGGGACAGCTTCATTTTCCTGCAGATGGTGCTGCAGAGTCTGTCCTTGTGTTGTGAAAAGCAGTCTCCTGGGGCCTGAGCTCCTCCTCCAGGGTGTGTTTCCACCTCCTGGTTGCTCAGATCCTGGAAATGCTAAGAGAGGGGAATCCAGGCCAAGGGACACTCCAGTCTGACAGGGCCAAGTGGCTCTGAGGCTGATGAACTTTTGGTCTCAGGAACAGTTGATCCCAGGCCAGCCCTAGGTCCTTATAGAGCCCATGCCCCGTCTGGGCGAGGCCCCTTCGGTTCATGTCTGTCTTTGTTCTGTTTTTTAAACATTAACTTTATGCTCCTGGCCGTTTGGGCTGGCTTTGCTTCCTCCCCTGGGGCCAGAGGACAGGGAAGGAAGGGGGCTGGCTGCTGGGCAGTGGTGGGCTGAGTGTCTTCAGGCCAAGGCCTACTGGATGCCCCGGAAGAGGCACATGGCAAAGACCATGAGGAAGAGCTGCAGAGAAAGGAAAGGGTGATCTGGAGTCAGACTGGGTGCACGTCAAGGGGTTACCCAGCAAACCTCCTGAGAGGAACCTTGACATTCCCCAGGGCAGGCATCTGCTCACCAGCTGGGTAAGAAGGGGCCTTTGGAAAGTAGGTCATCTGTTTAAACAGTTCAAGTCTGTCTTTCTTGGGTTGGAAGAGACACAACCCTTCTTGGGTGCCTGAGTGTGTACCAAGCACTTACCATGTAAAGTGTATTTCTAAGTGCTGTTAATGCAGCCTTTCTAATCAGCAGGAAGTGAGGCCCAGAGATGCTGAAGATGCCTCACAACCTGATTTAGGCCACACAGCATCAGCATGGTAACCTAACTTGAGCAGAGACACACTGTTCCCTAGTCCCTGCCCCGAGCCCTTGCTTCTCAGCTCCTGCACTCTCAGCTAGCTCACAGGAAACTGGTGAGGTTTGCAGGGGTTGCAGTGCCCTAACCCTGGCTTGTGGCTGCTACGAGGCAAGGCTATGTGCACCTTACACATTCTGCCCAGCCTCAGGGAGATCTGTGTGTCTCTTGTTGGTTTTAGCTCTCACAGGAGGCTTTGTCCACTTCCAGAAGTGTTGGCACATATAGCACAGGCTCAATGTATGCCCGTGGAATCAATGGCCTCTGTACTTCCCCTGTGACTTACACAGAACTGTTATCCTGAGACACAAGGCACAGGGGACACTGAACAAGGGCATATCAGGGTGCCAGGTAGCCAGAGCTTCCTTGAAAGGGTCCCCAACGCGCAGGAGGTGCCTGGCTTCATTGCCCCAGAGTGCATCCCTGAACTGGGCAATGGGGGTGGGGGGAGTGCAAGTGGTAGCTTAAAAGTTGACAGCCACTCAGCTGTGGTGTAGGTTCTGGGGCCCTGGGGTGACAGGTACTAAAGCTCCATTGGCAAGTTACGAAGACCCCCCTGGATATTTGCAAAGGCAGGACTCATCGAGAAGTCCTCTGCCTCCTAGGCAGCTTGTGCATCCCACCAAGCACGCCTGGACTGCAGAACTGGGGTGAGGCGGGTGCCTCTCTGGGCCTGCCTGTTCTCATTGTTCCACCATAGGCGCAGATCTGTAGCTTCAGACCACAAGAAGGACTCCAGCAACAGACATTTGCAGTAGGCAGCGGCCATGGACCTGGAAAGTAGGCTGAGTGTACATATTCTACGTCTCCACCGACTTCTGGCCCCTCCACTCACCTCAATAGCCAGCACTCCAATGGCAAAGGCTCCAGCCAGGTAGACATAGGTTTCGAAGGTGTTGAGGATCACGGTGTAACAGCCCTGGGAAGGAAAGGCCAGAGGTAAAGCCACAGCAGGGAGGTGTAGCCTGCGGTCAGGACCATTGTCAGCGCTGAAGTCCCTGGCATGTGGCCTCAGGGCTCAACAGCTGCGGGCTGGCATTTTTATACTGATGTGGGGAGGAGGAAGCATCCGGTCATTGACAGGATGTCACCAACATCCCTCCCTGCGCAACAGCCAGTCCCAAGACAGGCTGAAAACTTCCCAAGGCTAACTCAGCCACAAACCTAGAATACGAGGAAATGTCCAAATACCCAGGCCTCCTTGTGCTCTTTAGAAGCGGGGATCAGACCCTCAGGGCAGAGCTGGCCGGGCTGGATCTCTTCAGTCAGACTGTCAAATGGTGCCGCTGCCCCAGGTGGGACAGTAGCTCACAGAAGGTTGACCGGGGAAACTTCCCAGTGACAGGGAAGCCCTTTGGCATGAATGGGCAGAGTGGACAGTGCTACCCACACTCAGATCCCTCTTCTGGGGTCTTGCTAGGTTCCATGTGGCCCCCATCACTTGGTCCTCTGTGTAGCCTCTGTTGAGAAGTAGCTTATCTGTGGGTTACCTCCTTGCAAACTGGGGGAGAGTAGATGAATGGCTCCCTCGAGGCCACACAGCTAGCAAGGGGGGAAGCCCAGATTCAAAGAGGGGCCTGGGATTCCGTTCCCTCTATATGGAGGGGATGGGAACTATAGTTTATATAGAGTCTGGAGTCCACTATGCCCTAGGTGTCACCCCACAATGAGGCATCCCTGTCTGGCACAGAGAATAGAGCTTCGCTCTCTAGATGCCTGTCATAGCACCTCCGATGTTCAGAGAGGGAATGTTCCCGACCCTAGCTCCTGCTCATGGTCACCCCAAAACTAACTAGACAGAGGCAGCTGGCCCTGGGCAGCACCTACTCTTTCACCACTAGCATGCCATTCCTAGGCTCCAGACCTAGTACCCCCCCTCTACTCGGCACTTCTCTCTCACCATTCCCACACTTCACACACACACACACACACACACACACACACACACACACACACACACACACACACACACTGTCCCCCAGCCCAGAAGGCATAGAAACAGCTTTGCTACATGCCTGGACTTCACTGACATCTGTTACAAGGCCAGTAGTTCACCTCACCCTCCTTGGGAGTGCTGTTCCTACAGAACTCTCTTGAATTTCCAGTCCCAGAGCAGCCAGAGTGCCAACCTAGCCACATACATCCCCAAGGGAACTCTATACTTCTAGAAGTCTAGCTTGTGCCAGTCACAAATGTGTCCTGGGCTTTGTGGGAGGCAGTTCTGGAGATAACCCAACTGGAGATGGTCTCCCGATGGAGGCTCTTAACAGAAAATATGGCTCAGAGGGGACGGGCGTAGGAGACCCAGCCCTGGGAGTTAGTCTCATGAGCCTGCAGAGGCTCTGGGATGTAGAATCGATATGGTTGTGTGGTCTTCAGTGCAGGAGACAGCAAAAGGATGCTCATGGGGGAATATCTCTCGGTAGAAGCACAGGACTGGGGGTCCCGAGAAGCTTCTCGGAGGCTGGCTAGTGGCGTTTGAAAGGCAGGACCCTGGTTGTAGGACTCTCTCCCAACCCCACCCACCTGTGGAGCCCCCAGCGGGTCTTTCAGGGAGATAACTGTGCACCTTGTCTAGTGGTCTGCCTCCTTTGCATATCTTCTGCCACCTCAGGGTTCCCTGTCCTCAGCAAGGTCCTGAGTGGCTGCATTCTGGCTCAAGTGGGGGTACAGCACTTTCTCAAAAGGGAGTGCCTCGGTAACCAGAATGTGCTCATCTCATCTCCCTCGGTTAAATGTGTGTGATTCCAGGGCCTTTGAGAGCCATCAGGAGAAGCAAGGCTTCTGCCACACAGAAGGTGTGGTGGACTTTTCTTCCCCAGCAGGGTAACGGAGCAAGGAGGTTTGGCTTTCACTGGGCAGGTGTCAACCTAGGCTGTCAGCAATGGAAGCATGAGGTTCCCCACATCCTTCAATCCTTCCCAAATTCTAGTCACTCTTCCCATAGTTCCCAGCAATCCAAGCCTTCAGTGGCCTGCTCTCTCCATGACATTCACACCCCAGGCCCTTCCTCTCCATTTCTGTCTCTTTCCCCTGGGTAGGAAGGCAGGATGTGTGACAAGACAACTGAGCTCTGGCCTATCCAAGGGAAGGTGTAAGGTATAAGCCGAGCTCTTGGTGTCTGGGACTGGGTCTCAGCCCAGTGATGCCCTCCCTTGGGGCTCTGAGAACCCTAAGTTCCAGCCCATGCACCTTCTAAGACTTCATTCAATCTCCAGTGTCACAACCGCCACCACCATGGGCAAGGCTCACTTTTACTCACTTTTACTCACCATCTACCACCTCCCTGTACCAGGAGCCATGGGAGCTTGGCCTTGTCTCTTGTGCTCTGTCAGCTCCCCAGTATTTTGAATTCTCCCAGAAGACGTCTGACCAAAGGAGAAGCCCAGGGATGGCTCTCCTCATCCCTTCTCTCCTCCCCATCTGCCCTGCTCAGCCTCTCCCTGCCTCTCTTTATGGACAGGGGTGGAGGGAGGGTCTCCGGCCAGCAGGAAGAAAAGGACGAAGGGTGAAGTGGGCTGCGCTCCTTGTTGAAGGGGCAGAGCTGGGATCTTTGTTTCCCTTAGGGCAAAGGCTGAGAGGAAACCCTCAGGTTACAGGAAAGAAGTCTGGATGCTTCCTTGGTTGTTTAGGGTCAGGTCAGTGAGAATCTGCTGCCCTGGGATCAAGGAGTGCTCTTACTTGGCCAGGTAAGTCATGAATACAGCATATACCTAAGGAGTGCCCCCAGCCCACCCCCATTAACAGAAGTTTGGAAAACTCACCCTGGAACCATGTACCAAATTCTTACCCCACCCTGAACCCAGCTCATCTCCTTGTCAGTGCGATCTTCTCCCCACTTCCTTAGTTCTTAGAGGCAAGGGTAGCCTGTGCCATGGCCAGAATTGTTTACAACGCTCGGGACTACCGTTAGACCCTCTGGGCAGACACTGCTCCCCCCAGCTTTGCCCATATCTGTGGAGAGTTCTGCCGGGGAACCTACCTGCTTGTTTATGAATGGATTCCTCCCAAGCTGGCACTCCTCCCTGCTCAGTACCACCCCATCTCGAGTCTGGGGTTCTCTCCGACAGCAGGCCTTGGGCACCTCCTCAGTGTCCAGTGTCAGCAGCCGGAACACTGAGGCCAGCTTGAAGTCTTCAGGTCCGTTGACCCCACAGCAGCCAAACTAGGAGAGAGATGAATGTGGGAGCTAGTGTGGGGCTGGAGGGGTTATCAGCCTCTGCCAGGGCTAAGATCCCTCTGCTCTGCATATGACTGGTGATGACCTGTGTCCCTGAGCTTCTGGGCCTTCTCTGTGAGAGGGGCATGGGCATATGTTCCTTAACTCACCAGCACTTGGTAAACAGTGTACATATGTTTCTATGAGTTTGTATCATGTTATATTAATTAGTATCTTTATTTTGGCCTGCGTATATTCATGTGCAGATGTATGTGTGTGTTGTGGGATCATGTGCACATATACACAGAGGCCAGAAGCCCATCTTGGATGTCATTCCTCAGGTGCTGTCCATATCTTACTGGGACCCAGGATTTGTAGATTAGGCTAAACTAGCTGGCCAGTGAATCCTAGGGATCTGCCTGTCTCCACTTCTCCAGAGTTGGGATTATAAGAGTACATCATCATACACGGTTTTTCACATGGGTGCTGGGGATCAAACTCAGTTCCTCCTGGTTGCATAGAAAGTACTTGACTGACTCACCCATCTCCTCAGACTCTGTACTGAGCACCATTAACATCAGTCACAATGGTACTGCTGAAGGACCTTAGCCAGGGGCAGCAGACTGTGATCCACTAGCCTTGATAGCTTGGAGTGCTGTGCAAACAATGATTCACAGGCCAAGAGTGGGATCAGTGATTCTTGATGGATTGTTGATGTCTGGCCCAGGCAAGGGACTAGAAGGGCTCTAGAGGACAGGCTTTTTCAAGCCAACATTATGGCTTTGGGTGTTCATGGTATCCCGGGAAGACATGGGGAAGGGCACTCACTGTGATCATGACGGAATTCCAGGTGGCAGAGAAAACATCCGTGTCATTATCGCCTTGGTAGTGCTTGGTAAGCTCCTTGGTGAAGAACTCTCGGGTGAGCTGGGGACAGAGGAGAGGGTGCTGAGTCCTCCCAGCCTGTCTTCCCTGGGTGATACTGATACTAAGCTGTCTATTTTGGGCAGGCATTCCCTTCCCAAGGCTTAGGACCTTGGTGTGTCATCAAAGGCTGAGACAAGCATGTCTGCATTTACAGGCCTCATCCAACTCCAGGATGGAACACATCGGGAACCCTGCTCAGCCTTGTAGCTCTCCTCAGAGGATGAGTGGGGGAGGGGGGCTATGGGGGACATGTTTGACATTCTATCCTTCAGAATCAGCAGGTGTGAGGCCCAACCTAGGAAGCCAAGGTGTGGGTAAAGAGGGAGACTTCAATTACCCATAGCTCCTAGCTATGTCCTCAAAGTTGCTGTTCTCAACAGCTTCCTCAGGCTGGCTCCTTGTCCCAGGCTGGCCCATGCATCTTATCCTTCCATCCCTCCTGTTTGGAGCCCTTCTATCTGTGGTGCCAGGCCTTATCCCCTAGGCTCAGGGTAAGGAGCTGGCTGAAGCCTTTGGAATGAGCAGTCTGCGATGTAGGCTAAGCAGAGAGGCTGGTAGCCTAGTATGCCATACAGCATGTCAGACTGGGGCTGTCCTCTCCAATCACATGACCACGTGACACCCATCAATAGGCTGTCACTGGGTTGGACAGAGACCCTAGAACCAGGCTGGGGCCTATACCAGGTGCTCCAGGAGTGGGGAGCCTTAGGCACCCCTGGTCGAGGACTTCACTTGGCTGGGTTTCTCTGGACCCTGATGCCTCCCTGAGGTGCAGGTCGTGTTTAGGCGCAAGGCATTGGGTGGGACAGCTAGTTCTAAGGGTGTCTTTGAGGAGGCAGGGGTCACTCAGTAGCCCCCCCACCCCCACCCCCACCCCCGTGCAGCAGGCTGGGAAGCCGAGTGGTACGTACGTGTTCCCGGAAGATGAAGGCCAGGATGGCTGCTGAGAGCTCTACCAGGAAGATGATCAGGATAAACAGGAAAAACTGCAGAGAGAGGGCAGCTGTGAGGCCCATGACAGCGACATCTTACTGCACAACCTCATGTGATAGATGAAGTGCACTCATCTTGTTAGACAGCCCTTCGCTCCCATAAATCACCGCTTTCATAACAGACACACTGATGATCACCCTTGGAGCCACAGAGTCGTGACAGGAAGGATGAGCAGTGCAGACAGATAAATCTGCCTTTGAGCCCACTGTGGCTGAGAGACACTGCTCTGTGCTGTGCACAACCTGAGCAGCCCTACCCGGCGGCCCTAGGAGGAGGCTCCCTCTGGGACATTTCCAAGCTGTGAGATTCCAAATTCTTGGGGATCCCAGGCTGAGTTTCCTACCCCGGCAACCTCAAGACCACTTTTTCCTGTCCCAGTGCTTCTAGTTGCCGTGGAAATAGGAGGCCATGCTATCCTGAGTGGACGTAGGGAGGCCATGCTATCTTCAGCTGAACCAGAGGCACAAGATGAGCAGAAAGGTAATGAGACTCAGGGAGGGGAATTGATGTCTAACACAGCCCTGTCTGCTCCACTCAGTAAATTCCTGTGTTCCACAGACTAACTAGGATGCTCTGATGTGGGGCCCTCCCATGCTGGGTGGTTCCTTGTGCCAAAATTAAGCTTCAGCCCCACCCCTGAGAGGCCTTCCTGACTTCTCCCAGCTGAGGATACGCTGTCCACATCATAGCATCGAACAGCACCCGGCCACTGCAGGCTGCCTTACCCTAGCACCCGAGAGGCCCCACAAAAGAACAGATTGTCACCCTGACCCTGTGGCATGCTGTGTGTCTCAGGCTCTGGCCCTCACCAGCACTGGTTTGGACTCGGCTTCAAAGAAGAGGAAGAAGCAGTTTGGCCTGCCTTCCTCAGTACACTTGCAAACTCCATACTCACCCCAGCTGGGGCTACCAGCCAAGGGACTCACACGGGGTACACACAGAGGCTGGTCCCTATGTCCCCTCCTGGCCATGCAGGAACCCCTGTGCTGGCTGAACTGAGCCAGAAGGAGATGAAGTTGTTGGGTTCAGCCTGAGGGCACCTAGGGTCCCTCTTTCCCAGTAAAGTGGGGCTGGCAATATAATGGAGTGGAAGGTGTCCTTATGCTGTGAAAACGTGGGTCTTGGGCCACTTGGAGATGCTGTAGAACATTCCTCTAGCTAAGAACTCCGCCACTCAGTCATGACCTCTTGGGTGCCCTGGGCCATGGTGGATGCTTCTGAGAGCTCTGTGCTGAGCAGCCACTGAGAGAATGTTCCTTTTCAGCCCACCCCCATATCCTGGTACAGATCTGGCATTTCTATTTGGCTGGTCATCAGCTGGACTCGGCATGGCCCTACGGGACCTGTCCCTGGTTTGTGTTCTCCATGACGGATCCTCTTACTGACATCTGATCCCTGATGGATCTCCTCCTTGGCAGGTCCTCAGGCTGTTGACCCCACAGTGACACCTGCATTGCTGGCTGTGGCCACGAGTCACAAATTACAGATGACAGATGCACAGTCACTTTGCTCTCTGCGTGAGATCGTAGGTGATGAGCTTTGTGTGGGAACAACCTCGCTGATCTCTTGGAAGGCCACAGAGAACCAGTGGGAGCCTGGGCACCATCTAGGAGAACAGCAACTGGCCTGCCCCCAGCTCAGACTTACAGGCCACTCATGGTGGTGGGGGAGGGGCAAGCATCCTGGGCAGCAACCCTCCATTTTACTGCTGGGCTGTGGCTCTAAGAAGAACTAGTGGTACTGTAGTTTGGGGGTGACTGCAGGAGCTTCTAGTTCTTAAGAGTTATGCACAGTCCCCAGAGTTGTGACCAGCCAGGGCCGAGTACCTTTATTTCCCATATATCGAGTGGAACCAGGAGCTGAGCTAAGCAAGATGCACGTTTTCCCAGTGGATTGTGGCCATAGACTAATAGCTGGGAAGATCTGGTTATCCTCATTTTGCACATGAAGAATCTTAGGTTCAGAGAGGTTAAACAGCCAGCCCCCGCCAGGACACACAGCCAAAAAAACCATCAAAGCTCAGCTCTTCTTATTAAAAGAATAATTTTAAAAGTTATGTTCTTTTTTATTGTATGAATATTCTGTCTACATGTATACCTGCATAGCAGAAGAAGGCATCAGACTTCTTTATAGATGGTTGCGAGCCACTGTGGGAGTTCTGGGAATTGAACTTAATGCCTCTGGAAGAGCAGCCGGTGCTCTTAACTGCCAAGCCATCTCAACAGCCCCGCCCCCCAAAGCCCAGCTCTTACTGACATCTGTCTCTTCCTTGTGCCTCACCCCAAAGCTTCTACTGAGTGCCTGCTTTGAGATACTCTGGGCATGGACAGACAGACATACAAGGCAGACACAGGCCCATCCTGCAGCGGACTGCACAGAGCTGATACCTGGGAGAGAGGCCTCGGAGAGATGCCAAGAGTGAATGTTACAGATCTTGGCCTGTCCAGAGGCAGGGAGCCTGGGAGCTCCCACCTAGTGCAGATCTGTCTAGCCCAGGGTGTGAATTTCAAGAGGAAAATGCAGGTTACAGTACCCACAACAGAAACAATGCCACACCTCCCCACTCCTTCGGCCCAGTGACTTCCTCCTGCTCCCACAGCTTCCTGCTGCTTAGGGACTTTCCCCAGGGGCCCTCTGACGGAATTCCTGTCCTCTGACCTCTATTAAGCTGTGAGGTTAGCAGAAACTTGGTGCCCTTACTCATGGGAGGGTCCTAGTTCTCCTTTTTGGTAAGTAGTCCTCAATTTCCACACAGTACAGCTCGTGTATTCTCTTCTTCTCTCCTTCCTTTCCTCTCTCTTCCTTCCTCCCCTCTCTCTGTCCCACCCCACTGTCCTTATTAAAATTAGAGTCTTTAGGTAAATTGGCCACAGGGGTGTTTGTGACATTTAGAGGAGACACACAGGAGAAAGCTAGTGCAGGGGACATTGACTTACACATGTGCTCTTGTCCTAGCCAAGCTAGTCATTAGGTGACTGGTCACAGGGCTTGCTGTCCTCAGACTTGGGGTTCTCAGTCCCAGAAGCAAGCAGGGGTTACTCCATATCTAGGCCTTACTGCTACAGACCTTGAGGCCAGAGTCCTAAGATGACTACAGCCAGGTTCTGTTTGCCCTTTTCAGAAAGCTTAGCTAAGGAGGAAGGCAAAAGCCTTCAGGAAGGCCCCGGATGCTACTAGGGTCTGACTCAGTGGCCGTCTTCTGCAGGAGCAATCACACAACCAGCTTTAGGTTGGAAAAGAGAACTGGTTTTAGGTTCTGGATGTTTTGGAAAAGCCTTCCAGAAGGGCTCACGATGGAGCTCAGCGGGCAGAATGATTGCCTAGCATATGGGAAGTGCTGGCCTGGATTACAGAACTGCACAAACTGGGCTTTGGGGCACAGCTGTAATCCCAGCACTTGAGGGGTACGGAACTACCAGAGGTTCAAGATTGTTATCCTCACCCCCATAGCAGCCTGGGCTAGCATGAGATCCTGTCTCAGAAAGGTAGAAAAGCTTCCCAAAGCTTCTATGCCCCCTCAACTCCACACCACATACCACACACACCACCTGTACATGTGTTTGCATACAACCCACACACCATTCACAAGAGAGGTACACACACCATATACACAGGGCAAACATATATGCACCCGTGCACTGTAATAAAATACATAAAACTACATAGGGTGCCACATCCTGCACATGTACACACAACACACATGTATATATACTCACCTAGACATGCACACACACATGCCTACATCCCTACCATATCCCTCTGGCACATGATTTTGGCCTGTCCAGATCTATTCTGGGTTGGGGCCTGGTTTCGATGGCAGCAGGCTGAGGCCTAGCATTACACCCTGCCTCTGACCCACACTGACTTTAGCCTTGTGTGAACTGGGCTTGGGAGAGGGGTGAGCAGGGAGCACAAAGGAGTGGGGTGATAGGGCAGGAGAGAAAAGGGAGGGGGAAGAGAAACTGAGAGATGGAAGAGGGTAAAGGGGAGAGGAGGGGGCCAATGCAGAGATGAGCAGGCCCAAGTGGAGATGGAGGGTGAGAGAGGACCTGGCTGGTAGTCAGCTCCTGCACTAATTCAGCCTGTCCCCAGCTCTCAACCTTCTTAAACTTCATGCAAAACAAATGTCCCATTTTTCTCTCTTGCTGGCAGGGTTCAGGGTACACTTAGCCGAGGCTGGCAAGGCAGCCGAGCACAGCCTGCTGTCAGCCAAGAGCACAGGCTGCCTTCCGGGCTTGGCTGCAGAGATGGGCCCATTAACAGTGATGCATCCCTGGGGCGGGTGGCATGGGGGGTGGTGAGGAGGGGAAGGCACGACCTGCTTTCCGGATCCCTTTCCTTTCCTCTCACTGTTTTGCTCTCTCTCTGTTTTTCTGTCTCTCTGTCTCTGTCTCTGTCTCTGTCTGTCTATCTCTGTCTCTGTCTCTGTCTCTGTCTCTGTCTCTGTCTCTCTGTCTCTCTGTCTCTCTCTCTCTCTGTCTCTCTCTCTCTCTCTCTCTCTCTCTCCCTCTCCCTCTCCCTCTCCCTCTCCCTCTCCCTCTCCCTCTCCCTCTCTAGAGCTTAACTCTGTAGTCCAGGCTGGCCTTGGTCTCACAGTAGTCCCTCGTTAGCCCCCTTAATACCAGGATTACAGGTGCACACCACCATACAGTGCCCACAGACTCTCTTGTCATGCATACATACAAATTAGCATGCAAAGCAGCATGTTTCCTTATGTCACTTTCATAACTCCTTACTTTTGGTTCACCCTCCCATGGATCCCCTTGACGGCCCATCTTTTCACCCTTTTTCTTCCTAGCCCCCGCAACCCCCATCTCATATCATATACATTCGTATTCCCTCCCTTAAGGCCTCTTTTTTTCCTCTCTTGGGCCCCTTGCTAGTTTTCTGGCCTCTACCCAATACTTACTCCCACATAAATACACATAAATAAAAATTAGAAGCTCGGATCTGCATGGGAGAGAACAGGAGCTCTTTGTCTTCCTGAGCCCAAGTTACCTCACTTAATGCAATATTTTCCAGTTCCACTCACGTCGCCTGCAAATTCAATAAATTTCATTTTTCTTTATGGCTTGATAAAATTCCATTGTGTTTATGCGCCACATCCTCATTACCCATCCGTCTCCTGGCTATCGTGAACAGAGCAACAGTGGACAAGGATGAACAAGCATCTCCATAGGAGGATACGGAACCCTCTGGGTACATGCCTAGGAGCGGAACAGACAGGTCACCATGCACTGAGATCTTTCTTAAAGCCTCTGGCTCCCCAGCCAGGGCTGCTACACGCAGGAGCTTTCTGACAGGGAAGGGGACCGTCCACCAGGGGGCGCCCGCAGGCTTCTTTGTCTCTCTCTGTAAAGTTGGCCATGTTATACTATGAGAAATAAAGGGACCTACAGCTCCCCTGCCGCTCATGTCACAGGCCATTGCACTTCCTCTCTGGGAGGTGGAGCACACAGCTATGATAGGAATGAACCACATGGGATGTCTTAATCTGGGAGAAGCCCCAGGCCAGATGTCTTCCTCTAGCATGCCTGGCACCACTGACTGTAGGAAAGACAGTTTCACTGCTTGCAAGGCAGTGCCTTTGATCTCTGAGCTCTTGGCTGTGTCCATGCTCAGAGAATGCCCCTGGGGTCTGCACCCAGTGGCCTGCCCTCCAGGAGTGAGGTACTGGCGGGTGTTTCCTGCCCCAGCTCCTGAGCCCGTTTGCTCTGGGCCTCAGCCCGTAGTTTGTGAAGAGGCTTCTATGGCTCCCCTATAAGGAAGTCCTTCAGCTCACCAGCCCAGGTGGCCCTGTTCTGAATTGCATGCTATCTACACACAAGGAACATTCTATGCATGCACCTCTAAGTAGGAACGCTGCAGCAGGTCTCGGGCTCAACATCGAAGCCCCACAGATACTCCTGGGAGAGAAATCCACCTACCAAGACCAGGACAGTGAGCAGTGGTTACCTCACCACAGCCCAGGGGAAATCCAGAGAAAGATCATCTGCTGCCATTTGATCTGCTTAGCTTCAGCCTCCAGCAAAGCTAGTTGGTCCCTTGACGGTCAGAGATGCCATGGCCAAGAGGTAAAGTACCCAGAGGGGACACAGTGCAAGGTGCTCACTCACACCCAGGCTTGCATCTTGCTCATTACACCCTCTGCGGTTAGGTCACCTTTCATAGCTTGGGTATGAGGGAGGGGACAGTTACTCCATGGCCCTGACACATCTCTAGCACTGAAGGAACTGCAAGGGTTAACCCCTAACCAGGAATAGAAGGTTGTGATGGCTAACACTGTCGCCTTGAGAGTGTCTAGAATTACCTCTGGCCATGACTGTGAGGCGTTTCTAGGCTGGGTTCACTGAGAAAGGAAAGAGATGCCCTATGTGTACACATCGCCATCCCACAGACTTAAGAGGAGAAAGTGAGCAGAGCAGTGGTGTGCCTCTCTCTGCTTCCTGATGATGTGACCAGCAGCTTCAGGTTCCGCCACCATGCCTTTCCCTCCCAGATACAGTGTACCCCCACACTGAACCAGAAGAAACCTTTCCTTCCCCACGTTGCCTGTGCTCAGCATTTTGTCCTAGCCGGGCGAAAAGTAACAAATGCAGAGAATGAAGAAGCAGCTTCTCTGGAAAGCGTTCTCCACTCCAGAAACCGAGAGTTGCGGGGTGAGTGATCTGGCCAACAGCCAGCTTGGCTTCATTACTCAGGGCTTATAGATCAGGACTCTTGAAGGAAGGAAGACATCATAGCCAACACCAATGTCCTCAGTGGCTGTACCCTGAGAAGCCAGGCTGTTTAAACTCAGAGGCCAAGGCCACTCCCAAGAAGTGTGGGGCAGAGGCTCCATGCAAACCTGCGGGCTCAGGAGCCTGGGAGCTGCCTTGCGCCTAGAGGGCAGCACACTCAGCTCAGACCCCAGGGGCACTCCCTGAGCATGAACACAGTCAAGTGTGCAGTGGCCAAGGGCACCGGCTTGACTTTCTGAGGCAGGGAGGTAGGGGAACCAGGAGAACTCCCAGAAACATGATGGGACACCCCAAGGCAGCACAGGGCCATTCTACATATTGGGGTGGCAAGGAGGTAGACCCGTGGACAGGAGGAAGATGGTCTTAAGAGGCAGCTAAGAATCTTCAAACACTAATGTTCTACCAAGCAGGTCCCAAACTACCTGTCACTGTTGAGCAACAATGAACCAGAGCGGCTCGGGCCTCTCAACTGGCCACAAAGCCAAAATGCCAACCAGTGACAGTAAGCACAGTCACTGACTCTTTTCTGGTGACACAAATACTGACTCTTGGTGACACAGTTACTGACTCCTTCCTGGTGACAGTAGATACAGTCACTGACTCTTTCCTGGTGACACAGTCACTGACTCTTTCCTGGTGACACAGTTACTGACTCTTGGTGACACAGTTACTGACTCCTTCCTAGTGACAGGAGATACAGTCACTGACTCTTTCCTGGTGACACAGTTACTGACTCCGTCCTGGGGACGGGAAATACAGTCATTGACTCCATCCTGGCCGAAGCTAAAAGGTAACCTGTGACAGTGTGATCGGCTATCGCCACTTTGAGTTTGGGGCTACTCAGAGCAGACCCCAGCAGACCCAGAGTGAAACCCAGGGTAATAGAAAGTGGGTGGTTAATTTTTCCATGGTTGGTCTACGGAAGTGGAGAGCGGGTTGTTTTGTTATTTTGTTTTTATCAAAAAGTTCAAGTGTCATCCTCGGCAGAACTGTTTCACACCCACCTCAAAAGCCTCACTGGACTGAGCTCTGAGGGACCAGGTTCTTCACTCTCTCACAACGTTCATCTTGACCCCCTTCCTCAAAGCATGTCTTCCTACTTCTGCCAAGTTCAAAGCTCTCCCAAACTTTCTTTTGGTCTCTGTTTCGTGTTTCTGGGAAGACATTCTGGGACAGTATTCCTGACCTTAGGCCTCGTCACCTAGGGTGGGATAACTGTCTAGTTCTTGTGTAACAGATGGCCTGACAGTTCAGTGCTCCAATAACACACGGCCTTTGCACCGACCTCCTGCAGGGCTGTGGGAAGTGGATGGACACCTCAGGACTTCCAGACCACTGACCACAGTCAATGCGATGGAGATCCAACCCGACCTTATACGTGGCACATAGATACTCTACCCACCAAGCTACAGCCCCTGATCCCAGGACCCAATGCTGACAATCACCCTGGTGAGAACATTTCAGTTTATGAAGACAGGTTGGGTTTGGGAGTCACCAGCCCCTCTATCCCTCCCGGAGCCGCCACGGGAAGAGTGGGGATGGGGGATGGGTCACTCACAAATAGCAGCAGACACCTGTTCTCTCGGACAGCCCCGCAGCAGCCCAGGAAGCCCAGAAGAAACAGCAGACTGCCCATGGCCAGTACAACGTAGGCGCCAGTGGTCAGTAGGGGGTTGGTAGCCACGATCTCTCGGAAGCCGGTGGGATCCACCAGGACCCAGATGCCAACGCCCAGAAGACAGGCACCTCCCAGCTGTCCATTGGCAGGCATGAAGAAAAGAGGACAGATAGACACTGAAGTCAGATGCTCCTTCTACACTGTCCCCCTGAGTGAAGCCTGGGGCTGAGGTGCTGGGGCTTGCAGAATTGGGCAGGATCTCGGCATGCTGAACCCAGATCTCCAAGGCCCACTGGCCACTTTGAGTCTCTGTGGCACTCCTTGGCCTTCAGTGTAGCCCACACCCTCTCGATCTAATTTCTGACCCGTTTGCCACATCAAGTGAAAGACTATGCCCCACAGGGTTTATTTGTGACTTTCATGTTTTTTAAATGTCACAGACCCAAGCTTATGAAGCTTCCACAGTGTGGCCCAGGGGAGGCCAATGACTCTCAAAGGTCACCTCTCAAATTCAAGGCAGAGTCAAGACTGCTGCTGTCTGACATTGAACTGCTTCATGGACAAGCTAGGAAGGTGATGCTGAGCTCAGTGGCTACACTAGGGGCAGGGTTAGCTCAATGAGCTCCCCTCCGCTTGAATTCCCGCTCACACAGCAGCCTCAGCAGAGCAGTCACGGCAGATTTCAGTGGGTAAGACTTCCTGTTTCT